>NC_091755.1:53244984-53417484 GCF_043380555.1 Nothobranchius furzeri | reverse complement strand
AAACGATATCATTGTCAACATTATCTAGACCAAAATAACCACTAAAATAATGTTAATATATCATAATAATGCAAGTACACCCTTTAAAATGCAACAAATAAACCTTCATTTAACATTGAAATGTCCAGAACCAGAACTTCTAAATGAATAAAAATAACAAACAAAAATTGAATAAAAAAGGAATCTCACTCCCTGTTAGAAAATGTTGCACCAAAAACAATAAAAAAAGACCCAAAACAATAAATACAATGGCCTATCCATTGTCAACAGCCAAAACTGCACTTCAATAATGATAATAAATATTAATGATAATAGAGTTGTACATTTTTTAACTTTGATATATATATATATATATATTGAGGATGGAAAAATTATTGAGATGGGCATGTGACGTGTCAAAGGGTCTTTACATAACACCCCCACCCCAAATCCGCACAAGCCTGCTGTGTCCCCCCCACTTCTGAAATCAAAATTTCGTCCCTGGCTGAGAGAAGGAAGGCCGCACGAGTAACGAGATGTGAGCAAAAAGGAGCCGCATCGTGGGAAAGGAGTGGCGCGAACGGATTAACAACAAACAGTTAAACAGATATTGACAGCAAACTTCATATTTTGGAGCGATCCGGACAGGTATATTGTCCTTGCAGTTTAGTCGGCTTTTATTAGGCTTATATAAAGGATGATGAGAAGGATATATGTCCACCAGGCAGTTCAGATAGTACGGCTGTTTTTTGAACTGGAAGCAGAGGAAGACGGAGACCAGTGGCGGTTCTACATGGAATTACTCCCCGGGCGAGGCCCCCTTTGAGCCCCCCCCCCCCCCCCCCCACACACACACACACACACACACACCACCACCACCACCACCCCACCTGCACGAACACACACATGTTTTCTACAAGCAGGCATGTTTTATTAGAACGACTATTGAACATTCATTTTTCTAAGTTGCACATATTTACATTAATTACTATGAAGTTGCCAGAATGTAAAGCAATATACATTATTGTATCAAAATTTATAAAATCAAATACACAAAAACAAACAATAACTAAATATTAAGAATATATGAACAAATATATAATAAATATTCTAAATAGCAAAAATATTTCACACATAACAAACTAAAAATAATCACTACAGCATTGCACTTAGAACAGAAAACAAAAACTAAAATTAAAACCTATCCTTGATGCAACGTCATCAATAATGTCATCATATGAAATCTGCTCCCCTACTGAGTGATTTATACCAGGGGCGCAGATAGAATTTTCAAACTGGGGGGGGGGGGGGGGGGGGGGGGGGCACAGTTCCAATGTACCCTCCCCCAAACACATGCACGCACGCACACACACACACACACACACACGTACACGTACACATACACAAACTATTGCAAGCGCCTTAGAGCTAAGTCAGTTTGTGTAATTTTATCCAATGGTTTATGTAAAAACTAACACTTACGTGTTTGAAGCCATTATGCAGTGGAACACTGGCAGCAAAGCTCTGCCTGATCAACACTATAAATGATAAATGATCCGCACTTGTATAGTGCCTCTTAGAGTAAGGACTCCAAAGCGCTTCACACTACAGTGTATCATTCATCCATTCACACACATTCACACACTGATGGTGATAAGCTACGATGTAGCCACAGCTGCCTTGGGGCACACTGACAGAGGCGCTCCACTATTTAAATCAGTCATTTGTTGTTCTTCCAATCAATTACTAACCAAAACCTCATGCTTTATGCCAAACATTAAATGATTTTCAGCATACCGATCTTTACAGAAAACATAAAAGCCCTAAAAAACTGGACATAAAATATAATAAGAAACAATATTCACTTATCACTTAGCAGTAGTTCCCAAACTTTTCAGCCTGACCAACAGATGTTCCTTCGTATTTTTACGTTATTTATAAATTTTCATTATATTTGGAACGTTTTAATTTATAATAAATATATAATTCTCTTTCTAAATTTTATATTTTACTTTTTTATGATTATATGGCACACTTGACTTCCATATAGAACGCATCAGCATCTGCCTCTTTTTTACGGCTTTTTTTTTTTTACATTGTCGCTACGTCTGTCACGTTAGCGGTGTTTTTACCATCATTTCTACATCCATCACGTCCCAGAGAAGGTTAAACCAACATCAAACCCAACGTTTGGAGCTTGTAAACTCCACACACCTCTCATGCAGCACCAGCTGTCTGATGCTGTAGCAGCCGTCAATCTTCCCGGCTGGATGAGTGAATTTCTTCATCAGAGTCAATATTCTGATGCGAGATCCGTTACTGTCTGTGGGTGTGTGTGCGTGGATGAGCCGGACGGACTGCGCTCCCGGCCGGCTGCAGTTTTGTGTGTAGGGAGGGGTGGGCGCTCTATGCGACTGGCCAATCACAGAGCGTGAAGACAGTCAGTTACCCAATGACGATTTTCCTTCAGCACGATTACACATATTTACAAATTTTACTCGTGTCATGCTCGTATTCGTAAAAAATGCTTTATCCGTACCGGATACTCGTCTGAAACGAGTATCCGGCTCATCCCTAGTAACTACTTACTTACTTTTTTCATTAAAGAATGCAAGAATTACTGCAATAGTGAAATATAAATGACTAATGACTGGAACATAATAAAATGTATGTCCAAATGTTTTTTTTTATAAACCTGAATAATTTAAATAAATAAGCACTTAACAGAAGGAACTACTAACAGGAGCATTACACTTATCTAGACTATTAAAAGGTCACTGTGTGATATTTAACAAGACCCCAATCAGCTAAAATTTAAAATTGCAAATAGAAACACCTGTAAAGGTTCCTGAGCCTTTAAATGGTCTCTCAGTCTAGTTAAATTACAGAAATAAATGTAATTTTGCACAGTATTCTAATGTTTCCAGCTTCACATAATTGTGTGTTTTTAGCAGCATTTCTGTTGCTGATAATCTAGTAATGGTTAAATAAATAAAATAAATCCTTTAAAATGACACTAGAAGAGGCACAAGCCTGATGGAGGACTTACATTTACTAACTTGGGTCAGACCCAACCACAGAAGAGCTGAAGCTGGGTGGTGAACACACACCGGTAGTTCTAATAACACCTGAGCTCCATGACGTCTGAGACTGATGCATCAGTGTTACAGCGGGACTAAAGACATGATCAGAAACAGGTTACAGCTGGATGATCTAGGAAGGTAGAAGATCAGGACGTCTGAGCGGTGAACAGGTGAGCGGACCTTTGGGACGTCCCGCTGTCACGCTAAGAAGGGCACGGCTGCAGATCCGCAGATTCCCACCTGCAGCAGCGAATCTGCAGCTGTAGATATTCATCACGTCTTCCTCGTTCTTCACGGGCCGTGATGTGCTTGGCTTGGATGAAAACATCTGCCTCTTTAGCTCCTGATCAGCTGATGACAGCTTCAACACACCGCGCTGCTTAACGCACGCATTTTCTTATCAGTAACAGAAACGCTTGTAATTAATTAGATTGCTCGTTACTGAAAGAAACATTTTTTTTATTAACGCAGTTATTTTAAACGGCATTATTCTCATAACTGCTTTGATGTGCATGCAGCGGCTGAGACGGTGAGGGTCTCCGCCCACCCGGCTAATCATCGTGTTTGTAAGTGCGCTACCAACACCTCTCTCTCCCTGGCTGCAGCTGAAGTGTGGCGGTCAGAAAGCCTCACACTGTTACTCAACGTTCGACAAGCACATAGTAAGGCACAACCTTCCGTCCCCAGTAACGGTAACGGCGCTGCAACAGTGGGAAAAGTAATTAATTAGATTATTTCGTTACCTATAAAAGAACGCCGTTATAAATGCCGTTATACTTAAACGGCGTTACTCCCAACACTGCATATATTCAACAGAGCTACTCCAACATGCAGCCACCCAGAGCAGCGCGGTTTCAGAAAAAAAAATGTTGATGTAAATTGTAGTTTTGTTGATCACAAAGGTGCAGAGTTTTTACTCTGGAAGTGTGGTGTAACCAAATTCTGCTCTCACTCAGGTCCCCAGACTTGAATCAACAATTAGAGAGACTTTCGAGAGAGTTGTCACACACCAAGATGACTCGAGAAGGCCAGTCTTCGCACAAGATGATGCCAGTGTTCAATAAACTCCGGTTAAACGAGGAGTTAACCGATGCAGTCATTCAAGTCCAGGATGTGGAATTTAAAGTCCACAAAATCTGCCTCTGCTGTATACCGTACTTCCGGTGAGTTGATCCTCAGATGTTAGGACAAAGCAGGTAAATTTGTGGAAGAAGAAATAGAATATTTTGTTTTATTTAAGAATCATGAGTTGTAAATCAATTAAAGGGAAAGACTGCATCACACCCAGTTTAATAAACAAGTTAATCTGATAAAGCAATCCCCCTACAAGTGTTTTACACCACCCACACCTCCTGTTTGAATAAAGCACCAACAGGAGAAACGTGTGTTCAGAGGTGGCGAGTACGTGAAGAGGTGGAGGATGACAGACAAATTTGTCCGTGTTAAAAAGTCTCTGAAATACAAAAAAACACTGGATACATGACAGGATACCCCAGAAAAGCGCTACTCTCTCTGCTGTCCTGGCGGGGAATCGCTTTGCAACACTCCCCAGGAGACGGAGAAGTCCGACAGCAAAACGCTTCTGTCAGTGTGTGTGCATCTTCCCCTCGTGGAGCTGACGCAGGAGCAAACACCAGGCTCAACACACACACCTCACTTGGACGGAGAACCGGCAACATGCTTTTGGTTCTTTTTAGAAACGCAGGAAAGGTTTCTTTTTACCTTGCTGACAGTTTCATTCGTGGCTGCAAACTTCCTCAGAGCTGGCGCTGATGGTGGCGTCACTTCCTACTCCGTTTATCCGCGGGCAGCAGAGGACTTTGTCGCCCTCTGCTGCCCGCGGATAAACGGGAACTGCAAAGGGAATTGATGCAGAGCCAGCAGGAGGTGTGGCTGAGATTCTGATGCGCAGTGCAGCCACATCACATGGTACCGGCTAACGTCACACGACACAATAACGATTTAAATCTGGAACATTCTCAGGTTGGAACAACACAATAATTTTAAGTTAAGCTTAAGAAACTGTGGTTCATACGGATTTCTTTGATTTCAGCTGTGAAATAACCTGCATCACTTAGACAAGAGAGTAGAACACTTGCTACGTTTGGACAGTGCTGTCAACTTCTCATGTCCACAATTTGATGCTGTTGCACAGTTTTCTCAGATAGATGCACAGAGGTAAAGACAAAGCCACTGAAAACTTGCATCGTGTTGTCAAATCTCGGAAAACTTTAATAATCTATCTGCAAAGTTTTAAATAAGGTTTCAGACTGCAGGCTTTGCTGTTGCTCTTAAACAGTGAGGAGGGCTCATTTTGGTGCACTGAACGCAAAAACCCAACATGATTTCAAGTTTGTGCAGAAATATTCTGGTTAAACCAGGATTCATTTTCAAGAAATAAAGACACAATTAAGATGTTGTGATTTATTTCTGACGTGGAATGTGATTCCATCTGCGTGTTAGTATATCTAACAGGTTATTGGCAGCTGCAGACCAGTGAGATGGGGGTTGAAGTCAGCTGGCATTTCAGAAAATGCTTGTTCTTCTTGCAGCAGGACCGTGGAGATCTTTGCAAGCTGCTGTTCGTGTGTGTGTGTGTGTGTGTGTGTGTGTGTGTGTGTGTGTGCGTGCTTACATGCGTGCGTGCCTGTGTGTGTGCGTTCTGTCTCCTCCATCCCCAGTGAGTCGTGGTGGATGGCTGCTTATACTGAGCCAGGATCCTCTGGAGGTTTCTTCCTGTTATAAGGGAGTTTTCCTCTCCACTGTCGCTGCATGCTTGCTTAGTATGAGGATTGCTGTAAAGACTCTGACACTAGTCAGTGACTCGATGCAACCTGCTGGATTTATTATACAGGAAACTTTTTTCAGTTTGGTTTAATGACCTGACCTGTATTGGAATGTTTACTGTGTGAAGGGCCTTGAAACAACTCTTGTCGTGATTTGGCGCTTTACAAATAAACTTGAATTGAATTGAATTGAATTGAATTGAATTGAATTGCTGAAAGCTGACAGAAGACTTTTCTATTAAAATGAGAAACCTGAGGGGATATTCCCTCTTCCCTCTCGACCGGAAAAGGGTGGCTTGCCAACTCCGGGTCGGGGGAGAGGTCCTACCTCAAGTGGAGGAGTTTAAGTATCTCGGGGTCTTGTTCACGAGTGAGGGTATGAGGGATTGGGAGATCAACAGGCGGATTGGTTCAGCATCTGCAGTGATGCGGACGCTGAGCCAATCTGTCATGGTGAAGAGGGAGCTGAGCCAGAAAACCAGGCTCTCGATTTACCGGTCGATCTACGTCCCAATCCTCACCTTTGGTCATGAGCTTTGGGTAATGACCGAAAGAACGAGATCGCGGATACAAGCGGCTGAAATGAGTTTCCTCCGTAGGGTGGCCGGGCTCAGCCTTAGAGATAGGGTGAGGAGCTCGGACATTTGGGAGGGACTCGGAGTAGAACCGCTGCTCCTCCGGATCGAAAGGAGCCAGTTGAGGTGGTTTGGGCATCTGGTCAGGATGCCTCCTGGACGCCTCCCTGGGGAGATGTGTCACCGGCAGGAGGCCCCTGGGTCGACCCAGGACACGTTGGAGAGGTTACATCTTCAATCTGGTCGGGGAACGCCTCGGGGTCCTGCCGGAGGAGCTGGTGGAGGTGGCCGGGGAGAGGACGGTCTGGAGCTCCCTAGTTGGGATGCTGCCCCCGCGACCCGGACCCGGATGAGCGGAGGAAGACGACGACGATTATAAAAATGTAATCCCCTCTTTAAAATTAAACTCAGCTTTAGAAATAAAATAGGTAATCAGTTCGTTTGTGATTTAACAAAAGGGACCATTCAGATTCATTTATTTACACTGTTGTTAATAACTAGATAAAAATCATCATCTGGTTGCAGAGTTCTGTGAATAGAGATGAACATAAGAACCTTTATTGCCTCTGTGAAAACTGTAATTCACTGATGTGTCTTTTTCCAGATCCCTCTTCACACAGAGGTCTCCGCCAGAGGAAAGGGTTTACAATCTGCCCTTTCTGTCAGCTGAAACTATGAAGATGATCATAGGCTACATTTATACTGGGTTCCTTGTCCTCACAGACAACAATGTAGGAACCCTTTTGGAAGTGGCAGCCTACCTCACCTATGAGGAGCTACTTGAAGCTTGCAGCGACTATCTCATTACGCGACTGACCCCGGACAGCTGCATTAACACCTGGAGGCTTACATCCAAGTACTACCTTCCTAAACTGTGCTCTGCAGCCTGTTCCTACATCCTTGACCACTTTGAGGAGGTTGCTCACTCTGGCAGTTTCCTGGAGCTGTCCATGCCAGAAGTCGAAGACATCATCAGCAGTGACAACCTGATGGTGAGACAGGAGAGCGCCGTGTTTGAGTCTGTCATCAGATGGGTATCCCACTCGCCGGCGGAACGTCAGAGAGACACCCATGCCCTTTTGTCTAAGGTACACTCACTACCACGACTAGAGTTAGATTAATATTCTTCACAGTGCAGAGATGCTTGTGCTAACCTGACGGTGGTAAACAAAGCACATGCAATCAAGTTCATGGACTGTTAATAGTAGGATTTCAACTAGAGTCTGAAACATTTTTCTGAAGATTAAATTGGGCCAAATAACATATAATTGAATAAAACACCAGTTATACGTGTCTGGATACTTGGCAATAATTGCTGAAGCCCATGAAGTCATCTTCCCGAGTGAGCCGTGGTGGATGGCTGCTTATACTGAGCCGGGATTCTCTGGAGGTTTCTTCCTGTT
Source organism: Nothobranchius furzeri (assembly GCF_043380555.1). Taxonomy (NCBI): domain Eukaryota; kingdom Metazoa; phylum Chordata; class Actinopteri; order Cyprinodontiformes; family Nothobranchiidae; genus Nothobranchius; species Nothobranchius furzeri. Next base: position 53,409,658 of record NC_091755.1, on the reverse strand, counting down.
AAAAGGGAGTTTTCCTCTCCACTGTCGCTTTATGCTTGCTTAGTATGACGATTGCTGTATAGTCACTGACACTAGTCAGTGACTTGATGCAATTTGCTAGGTTCCTTGTATAGGAAACATTATTTCTGATTGGCTTAATGAACTGACCTGAATTGGAATGTTTATTATGTGAAGTGCCTTGAGATGACTCTTGTCGTGAATTGGCGCTATATAAATAAACTTGAATTGAATTGAATTGAATCTAAAGTCTGTCTTCTTATCTGTGCACAGATCAGACTGGCCACAATGGATTTAGAGTGCTTGAATGCTGTGATGAGAAATGAGCTGGTGCAACAAGATGGAGCCAGCGGACGGATCGTTGCACGTGCAACTTATCTTCATCGATGTATCCTCCTGAAAGAGCGTGGTTTTACTGGAATCAACCACCCCCTTAGCCGTCCTCGTCTGCCACCTGCCATCCTCCTGGCCATTGGAGGCTGGAATGATGGTCTTCCAACCAATGCCATAGAAGCCTATAATGTCAGGGCTGAACGCTGGATCACTGTGGAAAACATGGAGCGTCCTCGTGCCTTTCACGGCTCTGTTTTCTTAGATGGATTTGTTTACTGCATCGGTGGCTTTGACAGAGTGGAGTGTTTCAACAGCGTCCGCAGGTTCAATCCCACTACCCACATCTGGATGGCGGTTTCACCAATGCACTATCGCCGGAGCTGCGTGAGTGTCAGCGTTCTGAACGGGCTCATCTTTGCAATGGGAGGCTCTGATGGACAAAGAAGTCTTAATACAGCTGAGTACTACTGTCCTGAAACCAACCAGTGGCATCTCATTGCATCCATGCATGAGCGAAGAAGTGATGCCAGCTGCACCACATTTCAGGGAAAGGTGTGTGGCTGTGCTTTAGTGGAACTGAAACTTGTGTGATGTTAAACGAGCTCTTAGTTTCTAGAAAAAGAGTTTGAGGTTGCTTTGAAATAACTCCTATAGAAAAAAAATGACATTAGTTTATTCAGTTACTAATCTAAAAGCTTTTCCTCAGCCATAAGCAGAAATATAATATATTATTATGATTTTTATGTCAAAAAAGATAATTTTTTTGAAGATTTTAACCCTCTCAGTCTCAAAATAAGTTTTGATAACGGGACGAACAACTAAGTCCTTCAGGGGTACTTCTGAGTTAAAAAATGCTCATGAAACACGTGTGTAGAGTAACCAGGTAGGTTAATGTTGCAGATCTGCAACACCTGCCTCCAGAGGGTTAACAAACTATTTAACAGATTTTATAGAAACTCAATTATCTATTTGAAACTGTTTCTGTGTGTGTTTATAGATCTACATCTGTGGTGGATTCAACGGAGACGATTTCCTGCCGTCAGCGGAGTTTTACACACCAGAAACCAACCACTGGACATTAATCCACCCTATGAGCAGCCCGCGCAGTGGTGTTGGAGTCATTGCATTTGCGGATCGTGTTTATGCAGTAAGTTCCTCCAAGTTTAGGTCCTCCACCACCTCCCTTACCCATGGTGTCCCACAAGGTTCTGTACTGGGGCCTCTGCTCTTCCTCCTCTATCTGCTTCCTCTTCAGCACATCCTGAGCTTCTTCAAAGGAATCTCCTACCATCTTTATGCAGATGGCATCCAACTGTACATCTCCTTTAAGCCCCATGAGATGTCTAAGCTGCAGCTGTTACACACCTGCTTAGACTCCATCAAAACCTGGATAGCTGGGAGCTTTCTTCAGCTGAATGAAGATTAGACTGAGATCCTCATCTGTGCCCCAGACAAGCTGGTTCCCAAAGTCACAGACTCTCTTGGTCAGCTTGCTTCTCACACCAAACCTTCTGTCAGGAATCTTGGCGTGACCTTTGACCCAGCTCTCACCCTGGATTCTCATGTCAGTTCTCTTGTTCGCTCTTCCTTCTTCCATCTCAGGAACATTGCTAAGCTGAGTCCCATTCTGTCCCGCTCTGAACTTGAGACAGTTCTCCACACCTTCATCTCCTCACACTTAGACTATTGTAACTCTCTTTTCACGTGTCTGAGCAGAACCTCCCTGAACCGTCTACAGGTGGTTCAGAACGCCTGTGCTCGGCTTCTGACCAAGTCCTCCAAACACACCCACATCACCCCGCTTCTCCTCCAGCTTCACTGGCTGCCAGTCAACTTCAGGGTTCACTTCAAGATCCTGGTTCTGGTCTATAGGGCCTTACATGGACAAGCACCATCTTACATTGGTGATCTTCTTAGTCCCTACACCCCCAGCAGGTCCCTGAGGTCCAGTGATCAAAGCCTACTGGTTGTGCAGCACCAGGCTAAAGACCAAAGGTGACAGATCATCTGCTGCTGTGGCCCCCAGACTCTGGACCTCTCTCCCCCTGAGCCTGAGATCAGTGGACTCAGTGATCTCCTTCAAAAAGCAGCTGAAGACTCACTTGTTCAAGCTGGTTTTTGTATGACCTTCTTCACCACTCTCTCTTTATTCTGCTCTCCCCACCTATTCCACCTTCCTCAGGATCCACTGATTTCCCTCTTTCCTGTTCACTCTCTCTCTCTACATTTTTTAATCACAATTGTATATTTTTGCTCATTTCAAATATATTTTTAAACATTTTCTAAATGTTTTTTTACATTTTTTGTTTTTGTGAAGCGCCTCGTGATTTTTATCTTGAGAGGCGCTATAGAAATTCTTCTTCTTCTTCTTCTTCTTCTTCTTCTTCTTCTTCTTCTTCTTCTTCCATCCTACATTCAGGCTCCCCTCAGTCTGCTTCACCAACACACAGGCTACCCCCAGTCTTTCAGGCTGTCGTCAGATTTGGAATTACTGTTATACAAAGTACACAGCCTGAAAATGCAGATTTTGAGTTTGGATTTCAGTATTTTAGATGTTTTCTTTTATGAAAACATCTAAAATAAACTTCTAAAAGATCAAATCCCACCAATTAGGTCAGACTGAATAGACTTTTACTCCCAACAGGTCGGAGGCTTTGATGGTACTGAACGTCTGCACAGTGCTGAGGCCTACAATCCGCAAACCAATACTTGGGTGGCTGCGCCACCCATGTTTACTCCACGCAGCAATTTTGGTCTGGAAGTGATTGAAGACAAGCTCATCGTTGTTGGAGGCTTCGATGGCTCCTCCTCCACTTCCAATGCTGAGTTCTACAGTACTACAACCAATCGGTGGACTAATGTCTGCAGCATGGACGTGTCCCGCAGAGCTTTGAGCTGCTGTGTGATATCTGGACTTACAAATATGGAGACTTATGCATACCCCCGAGAACCTTTAGAAGAGGAAGAAGAGGAAGAGACAGTCTGAAAGTTCAATTCCACCATTCAGAACCAATGTAACAGAAATAAACAACTTCTGTAGGACCATATTATGTTTATTACTCTTCTGTATGCTCTCTGTGTAATTATGTTTGCTTATTTAACACAGTGAAGTAATTAGATGTTTCTTTACCTTCGGCTAACATGGTTTGGCCAGAACTTCCCCCTTCATCAGAGCCGCCAGCTCCCAATGGTATGGTATGGTATGGTATGGTATGGTATGGTATGGTATGGTATCTATTGCTTTAAATTAACAGATCATCTTCTGCTATTTTGTAAAGACTTTGCCATCCAGCTGTGTAACACCTCTAATTGAGATCTATGTTGGCCAATATTATTTATAAAGCTAATGACCCCTCTGTGGTCCCAGTGTGTGTGTGTGTGTGTGTGTGTGTGTGTGTGTGTGTGTGTGTGTGTGTGTGTGTGTGTGTGTGTGTGTGTGTGTGTGTGTGTGTGTGTGTGTGTGTGTGTGTGTGTGTGTGTGTGTGAGGGGATGAAGGAAGGTCAGCTGACTGCATTTGCCCTTGATGCAGACACTGAGGTCTTTCCTCATGATACCAAACACCATACATAAATGAAGTGTTGCCACGGAGACCACCAGATGTCTACACAACACAACTGGACTAAAGGACATGCAGGTGTTTCTTCCTCTCATCTGTAATTTTAGAGTGTCTTGGGAAAAAGAAACCGTATTTAATCTCAGTTTACCTTAAATCATCGGTATAGATGTATTTTTCCTCATCCAAAGCCCAAAAACGAAGATTTTGGAGACGTGCTTTTATTATTCTTTTTTATTTTTTGAGTTTCCCATTCATTTGCACCTGGCTGAAGCTGTTTTATACCAAAACGTATGCGTCACATCTGTTTTGGCTTCTCATTTGTCAGGACTTTTGTAAGACTCAGGTTTGTAATGGTTTCATTGATTGCTCAGTCTTCACATCCATCATCAAAGGGTCAATGTTCTATCTCCATCTAATGACACTGTTTAAACACAAACCACATCTTTAAAAGAACGTTGCACACACAAAGATGCAAAAAGCAAACGGCAACCTTTTAAAAGAAAAGCCACGGCCAGCATTATGGGCCTAACTTGTATTTCTAATCCGCCTAATGAAATGCTAAATCTACTTGTGGTTTATTTTGCAACATTTAGATTTTAAAGAAGGAGGAGCGACGGGGAAAACTATTAAAGAACGAGGAGTGATGGGGAAGACAACTAAAGAACGAGGAGTGCGAGGAGAAAACGATTAAGTGCATGTTTCTGCTGGTTGCTTGCACATTCAGTTGATGCTTTTGTTGTTCAAGATGTGCAAATCCCCGGGTGCTCCAGTAAATAAGCCTCAGGTCCTTGTGGCTTTTACTAATGGGCAAATCAGCTCCCATTTGTACCAACTTTTCAACTAAGATCCTGGCCTCACAATGCTGAACAAATGATCCGACCAAATCTACCTACCTACCTACCTGGTTTAGCTCTCTTGCCATCTGGTGGATGATCATAATCATTACATCATCCTGTCAAACATGGCAGCCATGTGCCCATAAAAAATACATGAAAAATTCAGCTGAAGTCATAATTTTTGGTACAAAGTTTTATTAATGAAGGAGATTAAGGTACAGTTACATCATGGAGATTAATCTGGATTAACAGACTGATGTCAAACTTTTCCATCAGACTAAAAATAAACTAATAAATGTTGGCAAATTACTGATGAACTATGGATTTCGTCTATGTCTATGGATAAAGTCAATGTTGTAATTAAGCTAGTCTTAATTAGAACTGTCAATGTCTAAAATGGGTAGTTATTAATTAAATGTTTCCAGACAACAAACCTCTTATAGATCACCTGAAATTTCACTTTCAACATTTTTTATTAAACATTTAAAATGAAATGTTTGGTTTATGGACTTAAAAAATTAGTTTTGGTGTGAAAATAAGGCAATGTGTGTTAAGGGTGGTTCTTGATTGCCCTTTACATTATCTTTTCTTAAATTTCAAATATTATTGCATGTTCTCATCTAGTGCAGAGCCGACAGAGCATCTTCATGAAAGATCAACACCATCATGTCCAAGTGGGATGGTTTCACTTGTATTTGTTTCATCTCCAACAGTGCATGTTGTGTGATCCCAATACAAAAAGAAAAAACTCACAGCCCCTAACATTTACCTATGTATGCAGTATTTACTTGTTGCACATGATTTGTGCACAGTGGCTGTTAAAAGAAGCGAGCTTGAACAGCTTTTACATGACTGGATTCAAGCAAAGCCTCTTTGAAACATTAAAACGCTGCAGCTTGAAACCAGTCACGCGTGCACTTTGTGTTTTGTTTCACTTTTTCTTGACTGTTTTGTCTCTACAGGTTTAAAAAGTAGAGTTTTGGAGATTATCATATTTATTTGTTCATTTTTGCCACAGTTTGGTTTACAGCCTGCTTAACACAGTCCTAGAAATCAACCATTTAGCATGCCATGCAAGAGGGTCACTGGTTCACTGAAGAATATCTTATTACTCTTAGGGGACTTTTCTGAAAGCTGAATCACCGATGTAGAGAGCAAGCTTTTTTTTTTTTTTTTACTCTGCAAGAGTCTAACTGATTACCATAGCTATAGGTTTGGCATTATAACACTTCAAGTCATTCAAATATATAGAAGTTTTCAAGACATTATGCTAAACGAGTGATTTTTAAGGTTTTCAGAACCTTGCATTACAAGCTCCCACTGTCCTTTGAACTTTTAACAGGTTTTTAACATGAAAAGTGCTAAACTGCACTCATTCAGGTTAGAAAGGAAAACAATGACCTAAAACATCATCAGAAGTAGCTGAATTAACAGATTTGATAGTTGTAGGAGTCTAATACGAGCCTAGAGTGAAAAGAGAGGCAGGGAAACATGCTTTTGGTTTTAAGGCTCCGTGTGATTGGAATAATCTTCCTTTATCTATTCGTCGTTTATCATCATTCACTACTTTTCGAAGGGTTCTGGTCGATCATCTTCAGGAATAATTGTCTATGTTACTAATTGTATTTGTTCAACTGGCTGTTGCTTTTCTTTAGTCCTTGTTAGTTGGGGTCATGTAGTGTGGGGTGAAGTATTGTGAGCCTTTGAGGGTGTGTGTGTGTGTGTGTGTGTGTGTGTGTGTGTGTGTGTGTGTGTGTGTGTGTGTGTGTGTGTGTGTAAATGATTGTTGTAATGTTTTGATTTTGATTTTTGCTCTGCTGTCTTGCTCTTCGTTTCTGTTCTTTTTGTTGTAAAGGAGGACCCACTCAAAAACGAGATGTTTCATCTCAAGTGGTTATTCCTCCGTGTAAAATTATGTTTAAATAAATAAATAATACCCTCATAAGGATCTTTTAAATGACGATAAATTAAAAAGAATGTAAAATCTTAAATTGTACAAAGCAAAGGTAAGGGTAATTGATGAAATGTTGGTTTACAATCATAAAAGGTGATAAAACGTAAACAGTTTAGTTTTTATGAAGTCATGTTTTTTGTTGGTCTTGAGAATGAATCCGTTTAGTCTGTTTGTGACGGTGTCGTCGTGGACGGACAGCCTGAAGAGTGACGGAGCTGGTATTGGCACTGATCCGTCACCCCCAGCCTGGAGACAGTAGACCTCTCTGACCTACTTCAGCCCGGGCCACCCCCTCTCTACGTATGCGGCCTCTCCAGTGAAGGACAGAGGTGAAGGGGCATACAGGTCAGAGTCCGTGTCCGATTCCCCTTCGGCTATAAAAGGTCTGACCCTGGCACAGAGTGATGGTCCAGCTCCAGCATCTGTCTCCATCACACCTCCTAATGAGCCTGTAAAGAAAGAAGGCCCGAAGAAGTCCTCCTTGGCCTGAGAGATGCTGAAGCCACTGAAGGAGCGCTCCAGCTCTTCGTGGTCAACAGATGGGATGGAGAGGGACGTGTCGCTCTCTGCGGCGGTGGCGTCCTGCTGACACCTCTGCCTCCTGTGGCACCGTCTGCTCTCCCTGCCGCTCCTGCCTTGAGCAGAGGACGATCGGTCGAGCACCGGAGCAGGGGGAGGCGGAAGGCGGAACATATTTGGCGACTGGTCACCTCCGCCACCAACTGGTGACGGGGTGTTGGCCATGCTGCTGCCCCAGGCAGGCTGGCTGAGGGGGTGCTGCAGCTGGTGTTGCCATGAAGTACAGGGGCGGCTGTGGCTGCCAGATGGAGTACTCACTGATCTTGCTGACTGACCAAGTAAAGGATCTTTCCTTTCCAGAGATACTTCCGAACATTGGCCATCTGATGAACACGACTTCCCCTTCTTTTTCTGCATCTCCTCCTCCTTTTCCTCTTTTTCTTCCTTTGTCTTCTCTGGACTGTGGTAAGGCGGTGCTGGATACGGCTCTTTGGAGTTAAAAAAGGCCTCTGTTTCAGAATGGGTGATGCCCATTCGCTGCACGTACACATTCACCAGGAAATCAAGTTTCCTGTCCATACAAACCACCTGCAGGGGAGAAAAGCACAATATGGAAATAAAACCTTTCAAATATCCTTATTAAGGAAGGCCTTCACTCATTTTTGTAATACACTTGCAGTGGTATGCCTTGTAAGTTGTACTGTGGGGAAAACGCTCAGATGCGCCTGTTTCAGCACGGAGAACTCAGCCAGAGGACAGACTAGCTTCACACTGATACTTAGACATCTCAGCAATGCAACTCTACCACTGACTGCTTGCTCTGACACACTGATGCTTTACCTCTACAAATATAAGCCTGGAGGAGTTCGGCCATATGGTGGAGTTGCTAATGCTAATGGTTAGCTTCTGCTCTGGTCAGCTTTACTCAGTGTGAGTCAAGATGGGTGAGTCCATAAATGTTAAGAGAAAGTGTGACGTAGATCTGCAGGTTTTTCTAACCCCAGAGTTTCACCGTCTATTATCAATCAGAAGCTAATGCAGGAGATAGGTGTAGGAGACTATTTTCATGTTCAACCTCCACGAAAAAATAAGAGTGAACGATTAGAATCAGAAATAATAAGTAAAAAGGGGTTCTCAGTGAAGGACCTCTCTAATCCACAGTGGAAAGATCTAGCTCGGACGTCCTACATATGTTGTCTGGACCAACAGACTCAACATAGACATGATCTGCACGTCCATGAGACGTTGACTGTTAGCAGGAAAAGGCACAGTGTGTAATATGTTACCTATTACTGTTAAACTATGTGAATCCATTTACAAACTTGTCCTTTTTCATTAATATTTCTCATCAACGTCTATTCTAAATATTCCAAGTAGCTTGAAATTTTACATTTTTATAAACTGTGGTCAATGCTTCATAGTCATGCACCACCGTCAGGGGTGGACTGGGACCAAAATTCGGCCCTGGCATTTTTACGAATTGTCGGCCCTCCCAATTGGGAAAGCGGTGGGGGTGCGGTTGTTGCCGCCTGCGGACTCGTCTCTAGGCTGAATGTGAGATCTAGTATGAACTGGGACTGTTAAATTACAAGCAGTGCCAGACCGCTGCGACCGGGAGCCCTGACCTTCAAGATCAGCTCATTCTCCATAGGCGGAGATCAACGAGACATTAGCTACATGCTAACTCGGTAAAACAACTCCTACGCCATCGCTCTACCGCGTTTTTCTAGCTAAAAACGCCTGGAAAAACTCTGTTAGCTTCGGGTTACCATGTAGCTAATGTTCTGCAGATCACCAACTGTGGAGTAGTGTCGGCCCAAGCTGGGCAAGCAGCCCACTTGGCTAAGCAGCCCACTGGGACAGTGCCAGAATGCCAGATAGGCCAGTCCACCCCTGACCACAGTGAAATACTGTAGCTGTTTAGGGACATACAAGATATAATTCTCCGTGATTAGCATTTGCACTTTGACATGAAAGTTCTCCCTCTCCCTCTAAACATTGTGCGGGGGATAACGCTGGTTCTCTCCATGGAAGCCTTGCCGCTCCTTCCCATTGGATTGCTTGTCTTGCTCCAACCATATGTGATCACCAGATTGAAAGCTGGAAGTGGTTGACGAGTGTGGCAGTGGAGAGGGAGACGGGTGACAGTAGAAGCGGTTGCAGCAGCAGGGTTGTTTACGACAATTGTAATTCTGCTTTCAATCGGTAGGAGGGAGAAGGGGGAACCTAGCGCTGGTGCGTGCCATGCGTAGGGCACCAAGTGGCCAGGAGGGCACCAACCAATCAGGCTGGTGGGAAAGAACGTCTGTGAGTCACTCTGCATGCTTAGCACTTTAGTGGGGTGGCCTGAAGAATGCAATTCTGCTTGGGGCACCCATGTGGCCAGAGCCAGGCCTGGGTGAAACATACCTGTTTTTCTACTTTGACTAGACGTCCCATCATGCTTTGGTCCTCTGTAACGTCCCCGTCAGCTTTAGAGCCTTTTCCAACTATCTGGTCAACTCTAGAGGTTGAAAAAGAGACGTCTTAGACGTAAAAAATAATCACATTTCTCCAAACTTATTAGCTTTCCTTAAACAACTGTCAAATGCAAAAAAGAGGATGAATCTCACTCAAAAAAAGTGTGAGATAATGATTTTTGTGAAACTTCACACAGACGTGTTTGAAATGATGGCCTTTTGAAAGGTTTGATGAAATGCGTGAATGCATGCATTATGAGATGAGGTAGAACCAAAGCTTGAGTTGACAGATTTACAGTCTGGAGCCAAAATGCATCACTTGGCATGCCTTTGTTGGTGCTTCATGCTTCATTTCAATTGCATCCTACTGGGGAATCTCTCCCTCTGTCTCTATGGGAACAAGCAACTTGCACTTTAAACCCCTATTGAGTGAGGTCATATGATGAGGCTCATCAACAAAACTGTAGGGTTAATATGAGTTTCTGGCCTTTTCTTGCAGGCAGCTCATAAAACTGTACAAAGCAGCTAAATTCAGCACAGAAAGTAGCGTTGATTTTACCTCTATCTCTTGCATTTCTGTATTTGCTTTAGTTTTACGAGACAGATCACTTGTCCTGGTCTCAAAAGGGGTTCCTCAGTCAAAATGATGAAATATGCATCTGCTCCAGTATTTGATATCAAGAGAATAATGCCGGTAACATGTTCATTCTAAAGGTGCAATCTATTAACCTAACCTAGGGCCTTCAGTGGACTTCTTATGACGAGGTGTTGTTGGGGGAGGGGGCCCAACAATCATATCTACCCTGGCGAGGCACACAGAGACGACATGAGGGCAGTGCAACAATGAAGCAACGTGGGAATCACATCAATATATTCCACACACACAGCACACATGGTGAGCCTGACTTGCTTCATGGATGAAAAGTGTTTTCACTGCTGGAATATATTTCATTGCATGTTAGACCTGCAGGGCATCAAGATTTGAGGATCCTGATATAACCGACATAAATAAAACACACTGATGTTACACTGAGTACATATGTGACGAAGTGAGTTTGTATCGTGATTTCAGACAAAAGCTGCTGATATATTACAGATCTGAATACAGCACATGTAGCTGGACAAATGAGACGGGCAAATCGACATGTGTGTATCCGCTATGTTAGTGAATGACTGCTACTATACAGAACCTTAAGAATTTAAACACTATAATGAACACATTAATAGTATCTCACATAAATCAGCTCAAACAGTGAACATGTACTTGCCTGGACTGCAGGTTCTTAATGCGAGACAACATGTCCAGGTGTCCTGCGGAGTACTGTTCAATCACGTCCATGACATCATAAGGTCTCAGGCTCTCTTTGAACCTCCTCTTAGACACCAGGAACTTCATGATGCTGCGTAGAATATCACATTGTGAACCCAACAGAAACTTCTCACTGATTACTGAAACTAGTGAAAGTACCACCACTCTAACCCTTGAAGCTTCACTGACTTGCCTACTTCTGTAATTATTCCACCAGACAGGAAATAACTTTTTTTGTTGGAGAGAATTATAGAATTGCAAGAAAGCCCAAAAGACAATTAAGGTTCTTCTATTTTTCTAACCCTTTAAAGTGAATTGTATGGTCCGTTTCAGCTGATTTAGCAACACTTTCATTTTTCTTTGATTTTTAGACAAATACATTTGGCTAAAATAACACTAAAGTGCATTTGGCAAAGCCAAAAATGCTCACAAATCAGATACTATGAGAAAGATTTAAGAAACACCACCTAAAATGGTAAACAACCTGTCGTTGTAGAGCCTTATAGAGTTCTACAACCCCCCAAGGTGCTTTACAACAAAGCAGTCATTTGCCCACCCACGCACACATTCACATGGTGGTGGTGATGAGCTACATTGTAGCCACAGCTGCGCTGGTGCACTGACAGAAGCCTGAAGGCTGGTGCCACCAGTCCTGTCGACAACCACCAGCAGGCAAGGGTGAAGTGCCTTGCCAAAGGTCACGACTGCAACAGAGCGAGCACGAACCTGCAAACTTCCAGTAAGGAGGTGGGCACTTAATTCTTCTGCCACCATCACCATCTAGTTTTTGCATGTGCTTAAAGAGCTCCCTGTGCTGACTGAATTATTACATGAGGGACAAAGTTGATTTTTTGTTCTAAGCCAGAAATAACTCTTAAGCATTTCCACTCGAGTTTTAAGTCATCTCCAAGTCCAACGCTTGAGTTTCAAGGCCTAAATTTGACCAAATGAACTTCCTGACGTGCATTTTATAACATCTAACCTAAGAGGAGAAAAAAAGGTCAACTTCAAGTGTTTATGTTCTCATCACTGGAACATTTTCCTAAAACGTCTTAATCAGTGAAGTGAATCCTTACCAAATTGCTCTAATTGTAACCTTCAATCCTGGAGGTAACTCTTGAGTGAAAAACTCACAGTGGCAGCTCTTATCATCACCGATTTCCTCTCCCGGGAGGCTTGCCTCTGGACAGCAAAAACAAAGCCAGTCATTAGAGATGTGGTTGCCTGCTTCTGTGTGACGAGCCTGAACAGCAGAAGCAAAGCAGGGCTGCTGATTTCATGGTTTCCAGTCACAGCTTTCATGTTGGTTTCAAGCCTGAGACCCTGTTTGTGAGCGCTATGAGCGACAGGAAAAAGACTTGTGTAGAGCAGAATTGAAGGATGGTGCTGATGCAGTAAAGCTTAACCGAAACCTTTTGAATAAGTACTCTCTTCCCACCACCAATTAGTATTAGACTAGCATCATAATTGGCATGTTTAGTCTAGCCAAAAGCTCTTCAGTGGAGTTTCAATAAGGTGTCAAGACCTGATTACAGACAAAAGCTGATAATCTGGTAGGGAAAGTGAGGTCTTTTCATGCAAAAAAGCATAACCATAATAAATCTGGGTCAATTTGTGTTTGTCTTGGCACCGCTTGACTTGAACCCACTATTAGCTTAGCCCACTGTTGCTGTAAAAATTGGGGCATAAAGAAAGCTGTGTTGTTTTAAAGCTGGGGTACATGGTATCGTTTTTTTAAATCAACTTAAAAATGCTTTGATTTGACAATCTGAACCTGTTCTGTCAGAATTTATAGTTCCCCTAAGTCCCTCTCCTGCCCTCTACAGCAGAACGAATAATTAAGGTCAGCCTAGAGCAACCAGTAGCGGCAATCTGGGAGTTCTGGACACTCCCGGGCTGATGGGCGTGGTCCGGACCGTTGTCCCCCCCCCCCCCCCCCCCCCCCCCAAGCTAACTGTTGAAGAGGGAGGGGAATGAAAAGGGATTTACCTGTTGTGTAATGGAGCTAAGTGATTGATTTAGTATTAAACCATACGCTTACATTGGCCTTCTGTTTTAGCTTGTTGAATTAGCACAGGTATGCTAGCCAGTTTCCTGCCAGTTTTAGATGTTTCCCTGGTACAGCGCTGCAGGTTTGATTAAAACGAGTGATTAGCAGATTCTACAGAACCCAATGAAGGCTGAGGAGATAAGTAGTTAGAATCGAGTCAGCAGGAACATATTGAAAACATTATTTCTCTGTTTGTGCTAAAAGGCTATTGGTGTGTGCATGCAGGGTGGGAGCCATCACTGTTCAAATTTCAAAAACTAACCCTCTCCCTGATGACGTCACACTACGTGCCCCAGCTTTAAGAAACATTTTAGTTACAATTAATCAAATCATGTCATGCTTAATTACATCTACACTCATGCTTTACAGCCTTCAGTCACAAAGGGGGACAAAAACAAATGTAATACAAGAAAATTAGGAAGGGTTCATGTCAAGTCAACAGAGCCGACATGCAGTTTCCTCAGACCGTTTTTCTTATAGTTTCCTCCACAGAAGCCAACCAAAATAGATAGATAGATATGTTCCTAATGTCTTACTTATTAAACCTTCAATTGCTGCAAAAAGAGAGAGGAGAGAGACATGGAAAAAGAGTTGTTATGGATTCTAGCTGCATGACAATGGTCAGGTCAGTTGTAATCATGGAAGAGTTTGGAATCCAGGGACAGTTTCTGGCTCACGCCCGTCTGCTTGTGCATTTAATCTAAATGTAACTGATCTTCTAGATCCATGGTTCTCAAACTGTAGCGCAGGTTCCGCCGTTGGTACTCGGGATCCTTCTAACCGGAAAAAAATGTGTTATCAATCGTTTCCGGGTAATATTGTATGTGACATCAACTGCACCAGGACGGTTGATATTGTTGTTGGATCAAAACTCAAGTTTATGTTCTTTGTAACTCCTACACGGATCATCCTAGACAGCATCCTTCAACCTGGGTTTGGTCCATTTCTGTAATCTTGAAAGTTCTCATGGAATCAGTCTTCAGACTAAAACCATTTGCTGGGAGTTGGTGGCAAGGTATAGATGGGCGCAAATCAATCAAGATCCCGTCTTTAATAAAAATGTGGACATTGTTAGGTTCACACAATGACTGCTGGAGACAGGTATCGACGACGGATGGATGGATTCGAATTGGGCATTAAAGCAGATTTTATGTCAGTTCTGAACAGAAGCATCAACTTTTATGGTTATTGGGGTTTGAGCTTCATTTTGGTGTTACCTGCTGAGTTTACGGTATTCTACGGTGATACTCCTCATAAAAAGTTTGAGAACCACCTATCTAGATCACGATGCAGATGACATTACAGTTGAAGCTGAAGACATATCATGATAACTCGTCTAACCTGGAGAACTCTTCAGTCCAAAGTCGTCGTCCTGCATTTCAATCAGCACTTTATCGTGTCATGAGGTGAAAGAAGAAGAATGAGAATCGGTTCAAATTCTTTACAAAAAAAGCCAAAGAAATGGTGAAGAAGAGAAATATATTTGTTGACAGTGATACATTGGCCTGGGATGGTGGATGGATGTATTTGCATCAACTGCAGTAAATAGTGACTCAACACCAAAACATCTGACCAGAATCTTCTTTGGCTCATCAACCCCTAGCTGAAAAGCTGCCTTGAAACAGACACTTTGCTCTGGTTTTGGACCCTTGCAGGAGACAACATCTCTCTTTTTTATGAATGAAGGAGGACAAATAGCTTCTCTCTGTCCTTTATTGATCCTCCATTCTCCTTGCAGATTTCTGCATGTTGTCCTTCTGGAAAGCCTTTAAGTGCGGAGTTCAGAGACTCATGTGAAGCCACACGCAACTCTGGTTTACGTCCTTTAACATCATAAAGAGTCACTGGAATAAAATTGGGCAAATTGTGCAATGACAAAATAAAAATGAATTAATAAAATCGGTTGTGTAGTTCAGACAAGTTAAAGGTGCATTATGCGAGAATAAAGTTAGACTGACATCCTGTGGTCAAATTTGGGTATGGCAGCCCATTGTCACACGAGTGACTCTGCCGCTACCGTTCCGTGGGTTTCATGACTATTTCAAATTACGGATCAGCGTTGGAAGATTCTACACAGTAAGTTGAAAAGTAGATCAAATTGATTTCAAGGTAATATTTAGTCGTTTGTTGTTAAACAACATAGCTTCTATTTGTTTCTAATTTACTGTTAGCATTGTTATGTCAACGTTACCCTCTAGCCTTCCTTTTCTGATATTAGAGTAAAACTAAAGGATGTTGTGAATTCTTTGGGGTAAATGAAATAACTTCTGGTTTCGCTCCTGTTACTAGGGCAGGTTGCTGCAATTTGCCGACCAGTGTGGAATTACCAATGCTGACGCAAATGCGTATCAGTACAGAACTTTATTACAGGGAGGAAAAGTCACATACAGCATCCATCTAGGGCCACTTCTCAACATGCGTACGTGTCTGTACTTGTGTACTCACGTCCTTGTAAAACATCATCAACAAAGGAAAAAGCTAATAACTGTAATGTTTTATATTAGAAATATAAATTAAATAATATAAAGTTGTTTGTTGTTGTAAATAATCGTGTGTAAACTGTATATTGTGCTGTGTGTGTGTGTTTGGGTTTTTATCTTTACAACCCTTCAAATTGCCAATTAGCTAACCCACTATCAAAATAAGAGCACCGTAGCCATGTTCTGATGAAAATACACTTATTTTTTTCATTAAAGAGTGGAAAATGCTAGTATTTTATTATTTTTGATCAAAAGTCAGCCAAATAATATACAAATAATACGTTTTCATTGTTATTTTGTTATTTAAAGAGCAAGTAACACCTAAATTAACTTTTTTTTTGCTGATAACCTGTACAGATGAGTGTCTAATGGTGCTGCACACATGTGTAATCATTAGTGTGGCAGTTTAGTGCAACTTACTTTAAATTTAATATTTTAGCCCAAAACCATAATTCTATCTCCATCTTCAGGTTAAAAACTCTGCTCCACATTTATGTAGAATCAGCTGTGGCTGATGGCTGAGCTGAAAAACGTGACGTTGTCAGCAAAGTGCTACGTGGCGGCACCGCACTGGTCTCCAGGTGAGGCAGCCGCACCTCCACCTGGCTCAGCCACTCACCTGCCGATATGACACGCTGGCTCTCTGAGCCGCTCACCTCCTTGAAAAAAATGCCCTCCTCCGCTTTTCATCTAATGATCGTGGTTAACAGGAAATCCTCCAGAATGCTGCTGAATATGTGTCTGCTTTTCTCCTGAGGGGTAAGTCTTGTGTGAGTAACAGCCAGTTTTTAGATTGAGAAACTCCGACAGCGCACGCGGGGGGAGAGGGGGTGGGGGGTTCGGTCTACTACTGCCTCAGTGCCGCTCTCTTGGCCCGCCAGGCGAAGCCTCTTTCAGAAGCGTTTTCCTAACAGGAAGTGTGGATGACATACATCTCCACCCAGGCCTTGACTCTCACTTTAAGGAACAAACTAGACCTTTATTTTTATGTCAAGTAGTTTATTTTAACTGTAGCAAGAAGTATTATTATGCTTGTTGCCAGGACACAAGGGAGTACAGTTCTGTTCCAAATGCTGTCCTCGTCCTCCCATGGTGTCCTTGCCAAGAACATACTTGTCTGGTACACAAGAATGTACCAGCGTCCTTGAGTATTGAGAAATGGCCTCGGATTCTCAATTCTTCTTTTGCTGTCAGTATTAATCTGTACTGCCCCTAGTGTCCAGAACAACACACTAGCGCAGACTTGGCAACCCTGCAGGCTCCTACTGTAAACAAAGACTACGTCCCTCTTTGGTTTTTGAGAGGAGAAAAACTGACAATGTCCCAGTCGGCTGAGAAGGAAATCATTTCAATGTAACCTTCTTTCCAACATGATTGAGACGTTTGGCTGTTTTGTGATTATTTCACTGTAGGAGTCTTACATGTGCCTTTGAATGACATGAACATTGGCCGTGAAACAATAATTTTTGTGTGATAAATAAGCATATCTTTGCTTTACGGGGCATGAATCCAGTCTGTCTGTGTAATTAATACATTATTATACTTCATACACTCAAAGTAAAATTAAAGACAAATAAATGTACATGATGTGTTTTTCGTGTAGCAATATTTTATTAGATTTAACTGGACTTCCGTTCTCTTCGTCTCTGTATATCTAAAATGAACTGAATAAAGGAAATCATTTTAAAAAGTCAGACATTACTTTTCATCTAAATATCGCACAGAATCCTGCATCCCGGATCATTGGAGTGACACTTTTTATCAGGTAGGTTGTTTATTCAGATAGTTTTGGAAGGAAAGAACAACATGAATAAACCTAATTTATCGTGAAAAGTCATCTTTTTGCAGTTAGAGTGTGTATTGTGTGCAGTTTTGTTACCGTCTGAGTTTTGGCGTGAGGTGCTGCCTCGGATTTTTAGGGAGTGTTTCTGTCCTCGATTCTTCTCAGTGAAGCTCCAGCTCTTGGCGACCTTGCTGGGACTCGCCTCAGCGCCATCCTCCACCCCTGGAAAGGGAGCTTTCCCTTTGACTACTGGAGCTTTGGAAGGACTGGGAAACACCTTGTCTTTCAGACTGGGCTTCCGACTACACAGAACAAGCAACCAGAACTCAATTTACTGAATGCAAGTTTCATATTTTACAGCATTTCTTAACTAAATCAAAGCTACATAATGTGTAATTTAGAGAATATGTAGAGGTCAGCACTGATGTGGCTATTTTCTTACCTCAGAGAAAACTCAAAGAGGGTAAAATCCTAGAGCAGAGGCAGCCGTGTCCACATACGAGCATGGTGGAGCATTCAGTGAATCAGGCAAGCGGCAGGAAACTACAAGCAGGCATGCATGGGAAGCAAACTGCCACTGTGCATCTCAAAAGGACGAGCTGTGGTCTCACGCTATGCAAAACAAAAGTTTAAAGAGAAACAAAAATCTTGCTAAATAATTCACCCTCACATCGTTACACTTCGCCAGATACTCGGGGATTGTTAGGTACTCAGCAATGTGCACCTCGCCTGCTGAACACAATTTTACAAGGGCTGAATTGGCAAAAAATAAAAAGGCAGCAAGCAAATAAAGAGCATAAAGACGTTACTAAAAGGAAACCATAAATCAACAGTGGCAGGGGCCTAAACACGCGTGTGTCTACATATTTCCTGAGAGAAAATGTAAAAAGGTTAAAGCAGAAAATCTCATTCGTGTGACTTTACTTTTACACATAATTAGGAACTAGTCATGTTGCTGAAAATGTCTCTTTTCAGTGGTTTTACTTGTGGTTGGAGACGAAAAGAAACAGGTTGGACAGAAGCACAAAGTCTTGCAGTGCAGTTGTTAGTATCTGTGCAGCAACTATACCTAATAGTTCTCGGGCAGCACCCACAAAGTCTGTCTTTGTGTGCATTTTCATTACTGGAGTGGAGGGCAGTAGAGGAGAGACAAAAAGGTAAAATAGCAGTGGAAACCATCACAAAAACACCCGTGTGCCATAAGATGATGCCAGTAACACTTTATTACACGTTTAAAGCGTCTGGTCTATCTGTTTTTTCCAATTAGTTTTAAAAATGTATCTCAAGTCATAGTTGGTGCATTTTCCTGCACAACTGAGCACATCAGCAGTCGTGCAAAACAGTGAAACGCCATGTGTGGTAAAGTGTTACTGCATTGTCCATTATTACACGCTTTCTTTCCCGAAACCAGCATGGTAGAAATCAAGCACGGCTCTGAAAGTGTTGCAAACCAACGTTCTTGAGGCGATGCTGAAAGCTCGGCTGTCAAAGAACAATTTATTGGTGAATATTCTGGGTGACCAGGAGTCCCTCTGTGGGTGGGAAGGAACAATAGGGGATGTCCCAAATTTTTGGTTTTCTGTAGGTGGGGGGGTGGGGGGGGGGTGCTTCTGTAGCTGCTACTACGCTGGATGCATTAAACTCCTGTGATAGTGTTTAAAAAGTGTGTCTTCGCATGATTTTTAGATACGTATCTAATGAATGAGAGGGCACATTTTAATGAAATTCTCACTGCTTAATTACTGAGGTCTGTCTGTTTTAAAGAAGTCGTTCGCTCATGTTTTTAATACCTTTGCAGAGGTCTCTAGTAGGAACGAGGGCCTTGTAAGTCATACTCAGGGGAATTAAATCTCCTGTTTCAGCACGGAGAATTCTGCTAGAGGAGAAAGTAGCTTCAGACGACAGGATCCGGAGTCTTAGTTCCTGATATTTGGACATCTTGCCTCTGACTGGCTAACAGCAACACAAAGCTACCACTGACTCTTTGCTCTGAAACGTTGATGTTTCATCTCCACCAATAACACAAGTTTGAGTGTGTTCCGCCATGTTGTTGCCACAAAATTAACACAGCCTGACTCAATCGTTTTCCCGTCTGTATAGACCCTTTTACTACCTACGTCATGAAAAGTTGCGCGCGCAGCCTGGCAACGAGAGTGAAGGCTTCCTCATTCACACTCGATACTAAAACAGCGTTTTAAACCCTTTGTTTTGAAGTTCTGAGCACATAAAAATGTCGGGTTGTTGCGTGTATGGATGCCAGAATCGCTTCTCTTCAAGCAGTGGACTGAAACTTTACAGAACTCCGAAGGGAGCACATCCATTTCAACAAAATCGGAGGCGTCTGTGGCTGCAGGCCATCAAAAGGGTTGATGAAAACTGGACTGAAAACACGATCCGAAATGCTCGAGTTTGTAGCGCCCAGTTTATATCAGGTAAGGTAATTATGTACTAAGATTACACCAGAAAGCTGGCTAACGTGTGTTCTATTAAATAAAGTAAGTTGTGTTTGCTGGTTTGCAAATGAAATTAACATTTCATTCTAATTCATCTGTATTTTCTCACTGCATATTAGTATAAACTGTATTTCTCTAAAATTAACACGATTGTACTCTGAGCACGCTAAAAAAAGAAACCTATGCTATACTCACCCTGCCATGCAGGTACGTAGTTCTCTGGTTTGTTTACTATGACCCAAGCCTCGTACATAGCAGTCTTGTGTCCGTGTCTTTGGCTAGGAAGGACTTCTGCCTTCAAGACGCAAAACTCAGAGTCTATGTCGTGATATTTTACTTTCTGTACGTGGCCACAGACAACATAGTTGTATGCATCTAACGATTTGTATGCCCGTAGCTTCTCACATGTGTACTTACTGGGCCTCTCCACTAAAAACGTATATATATCGGGCCACTGGATATCTGGCCACGCACCTACATCTTCCACCCATTCCGTAATGCCACAGGGATCCGGGAGTCTGTTGCCATTCGTTAAAGTGAGTTTAATAATATAACATTCAAGATTTGCCGGTGATAACCCCGCAGCGTAGCTTGATAAAGCCTGAAACAACGCCATTCTCTGTTGCCCAGTTGCGCGCGCAATCTCGCTGACGTCATATTGTTTACAAACAGTAAAAGGGTCTATCCTTTCTGTGGCTAATGCAGAGGAAGGGGGCTGAAGGGAATTTTTACATTCACCACGCTTTTGCAGCTCAGGGTAAACAATCGTATTTCCAAATAAAAACAAATGTTATAGTTTTTCAGTGAACGAGTCCTTTAATGCAGTAACAGGTCATCCACCTCAACCATTTAAGAACCCACGTAAGGTTTGACTTAATGTTGTGGATTTCATTGGGAATATGACGGAAAGTTCAGCTACAACCGAGTGCATTTCGGATTAAAACATAAATAAAATTAAATTCATGTATAAAACTTACAGCCGACATCTGAATGCGTGGTCTATTAGTGTGCTCCCAGAAGGCTTAGGCTACTTTTTTATCTGTGGTATTGTGCCCACACACTCTTCCCGCTGCCGGTGTTTAGCTGGGATCTGGTCACCCAGGAATATTTGGTAACGCTGCAAGTTTGGGCGTGAGCAAGAGAGCAAATGCATCATGACCATTCTTGAAGGAGGCACAAACCCACATTCACATGCTCACACACACACACACACACACACACACACACACACACACACACACACACACACACACACACACACACACACACACACACACTCCCCCAAGAAGAGTGCCTCAGCAGCAGCTAAGAGCAAAATTGAAGAGAAGCCAAAAGAAAGATGACAGGAGACATGGAGCAGTGAGTTCACAGACCTGGGAGAGGGTTCTGCCTGAGACTCCTTCCTGTAGGAAGAAAGAACACAAACTGTTTCACAGAACAAAAGTGGTCTTAATGATATGCTCCTTTTTGATGGAGCGAGATCCTTCCGCCCTGAGGACGGGAACAACTCTTATCCTGGATTTAGCTCAACATCTGAGAAGAAGTAGTGTCTGGTTTTATTTCACCAGCAGGGGGCAGCAGTAGCGACTTTACAACCAGCAGCAGTCTGCTATTATTCATATATGATCCACTTTTACTACAAAAAATGATTCAGAATGAGATATCCGATAAATGAAAGATATCCTAAAACTTTTGCTGTCCTTCCACAAGATTACGGCAATCCCAAATATCATTGGTTGACTTTGGCAGTTGTCTCTTCAAGTCTAACACAATGACAAATGTGTTTCTTATGAATATTAATAATAATATTTCACTTACTTATATAATGAATTAGCATTTTTTGTTACTTTTTAACTTTGTAAATGTCCTATTAGATTAATTGTTGATACTGATAAAAATGTGTGTTTTCAGATATTAGAATCTCAGCTAAGGTGGTAATGAATTACACTTTGTTGCCTAAACCACAAATGACCTTGTCATCACCACTTGTTAAGTGCAGTCAGCTGCTTGCTGAATGGCAGGTTTGTGCGGATTCGTTACAAATTTGCTCTTTTCAAAAGGAAACTTGTCATTTACAAAGGTCTAATAGTTCTTTGGTTAATCTAAAACATGTTTATGGGGTTCTTTGTACTTAATCCCTCTCCCATGAAGCAGTTTCACTATTTTAATTGGCTTGGATTTTTCAGTTCCTGCCAGAATGAGCCATTGTAGGGCTTTGTCACTTTAAGAAACAAGCTGGAGCTGGCCACGTCCACCCATTCCGCGCTCAGGCTGCTATAAGCTGAAAAGCTCCGATATCTGGGAGGGGGTCAGAGTAGACTTGCTACTCCTCCAGTCTGGAGAGGTAAGAGGGGGCTCTATGCAAGTTTGCAAAATTTGTGACATCACAAACGGGGACTTTTTTAAACAGCTTTATTTTAGGCTCATAAATCCTAAAACCAAACACTGAAAAGAAAAAGAGATTGATGGGTCTTTTTTATGTTTTGAGTATTTATACAAGACAGTAGAAAAGGATGCAAAAACCAACACACTCTCACACCCAAGGCGTCAAAATATGATGCGTGTGACCAACCCTCAATATATGACGATTCGGGATGCCCCAGCGCATCAGGAGATGACGATCAGGGACACGCTGGTTCACGTGTCTCCGCTGCCGTCACTGTTTGACTCGCGAGGTCACACGGACATTATTTGACTATTTAATCTTCCCCTCACCCCAATCCTAACCTTAAGGCCAATAAACTGTGACCTTAAGGTTAAGATTGGGGTGAGGGGAAGGTTAAGTTGTTCACAAGTAGTTCTGATGTCCGTCTCACCACCGGCGTTGGATACCGATGCTCTGGGACGCTGCGTCAGCTGTTTGTCCCTGATCGTTGTTTCCTGACGCGCTGGGGCGCCCCGAATCGTCATATATTGAGACTTGGTCACGCGTCATATTTTGACGCCTTGGGTGTGAGAATGTGTTGCAAAAACATGAGTTTTCCATATTATGTCCCTTTTAAAAGTTCATAAAATATCATAACTGTTTCATAATTGGAATTGAAATCTGTCTTTTCTTTGTCTTTCAGGATTACTTAACACCGCTGTCATTATAATCCACGTATCCTGCTCTTGTCATCATACCTGAATGACTTGCCCTTCAGATTCCTCAGCAGGTCCAGCTGATTCAGAGGAGGAATAATTCTGGGAAAAGACAAAAAGCGCAGTTTCATTCTGTCAAGATGCTTTCGTCTACTCCAAAGGTCGGTTCTCGCCTTTGGCTCGTTCTGAGCTAACTCCGTCAAGTTGGACAGTCATCTGTTCTGCTGGCCTTCAGCTTTTCACCTCCAATTACAACCCAAGTGTAATGAGACATGCACAGATTCCAAGTAGGGGTCCTGAAATGCCTTAAAATGTGTGTAAAGGTTGAGCTACCAACACCGAATAACAAACTGGATAGACGGGAGAGGACTTTTAAACTCAGTCAAAACAATTAAGTGTCTCTGCCGAGGCTCATCCTCTGCAAAAAGAGAAATGTTACACCGGTGTGTGATCACTCACAGCAGCTGATTCAACAGAAAAAACTTAGGAATGCAATAGTAAATCCATGTTTCACTTTGCTAATGATTTTTTACAACATTAGCAAAATGTGATATGACAGAACAGTTGTATTTCCTGAAATACCTGTACATTGGAACCACCACCGTCTGCTCATAAAAATCCCAAGTGCTCAGCAGGTCTGTCCGGGAAAGATTGGTGGAATAATACCTCCAAGTAGTCTAAATGGAAAAAATACTCTTTATCTTTAAATCACAAGGAACAAAACACATTTTGGTCCATTTTCTGGGACAAATACCTGAATGAGACCAGCTGCAGGGTTGCGCCTCTTCTCAAAGTGCTTCTGCCTGTGCTGCTCTTGGACTTTCAGGGCAAAACCAGAACCTAAAATGCCCTAAACAGCCAATAAGAGCAGGCAAACTTCATTATGGGAGCAATATACATTGAAACACAATTTTGATTATTCCTTTAAAGGTCATAAAGTGGCTAGAATGGTCATAATTTTTAACCCTCTCAGGCTCAAGATAAGTTTTGATTAGAGGACGAACAACTAAGTCCTTCAGGGGTACTTTTGAGTTAAAAAATGCTCATGAAACACGTATGTGGAGTAACCAGGTAGGTTTTAACTTTGCAAATCTGCAACGCCTGCCTCCAGAGGGTTAAAGGGAAAAAGCAGCTTTTATACCTAATTTTGGCTTATTTTGATGGGTTACTGGTTTTACTAAAGTGTCTGGTCATTAGTGGGAGCGACAGGTTGGTGATTGGAGACAAACTATAGAGAGAATAATACAAAACGTCTCCCAGATAAGCTAGCCCTGTGACTTCTAACACAAAGCAATCAAATCTGAAGGATTCTGTTAAAAATAATTCATTTCAAAGCAAAAAAACTTTGCATGAATTACCAACTTGTGTTTCGAATGCAGGGCCGGTCCTAGACATGTGCAAGTTAAGTGACTGCTTGGGGCCCCTACACCATCGGAGGGGGCCATCAAGAGCACAAATATAGTGTCAGAAAAATGTTTGTAATAACTTTAAATGATAAAACACAAGAAAAAGTAATTTTTATAGTGTTATGTGATTTAATTTTTAGTGCTTGCATGTTTATACACCTGTTTCAAATTTTAAGAACAAAATATAATAAACTTAGCTTGTTTCTTGTAAATAATGCCTGCTAATGTTACTTTCGAATGGTAAAATTAATATACCACATTTAAATAACACTCTGCATTTTGAAATAGCTGATTAATTAGAGCATCTTTTTGGTTTGCTGTTACTGTTAAATTAATATTAATAACAAGAATAACACCTGTATGATGTAAGCTAACTACAAAAGACGCTAATGATAGTGGGTATGTTACACACATAGTGTAGCCTGGGAATGATGAATCATCTGGTTTTGACTTCTTGGTATGGGGGCCCCCAAAGAAAAACCTGCTTAGGACCCCACAAAGGCTTGGGCCGGCCCTGTTGAAACGTAAAGGAAATCCAGAGAGCTGGACCTGGTACTGAATCCAGTTACTAACAAGGGTTTGATGAAGATGAGTTATTAATTATCTTTATTAGGCATTTACGGCCAAAACCCACAAACTTACAGCGGGAAGAGCAAAGAAAGCCACTCCAATCATACTGAAAGCAGCTCCCAGCATGCGTCCATTCCAGGTTTTGGGAACTTTATCTCCATAACCGATGGTGGTGAGAGTGATCTGGTGACAACAAAGCATTTAGGTCCTGTGGTGTAAAATATATGTCCGCAATACTGCTGCAGGAAATAAAACATGCAGAATTACTTCTCAGGGATTTATCCTATTAAAGATGTTTTCAGGTCTTACCAGTCCCCACCAAAGAGCATCAGCATATGTCTCAAACTCGTCATTTGACTCCTTTTCCACCGAATAGACCAAGAAGGAAGCCAGGATGAGGCACAGGAAGCCTATATACCAGGCTGTGATGAGCTCCTGCAGGGGAGGAACAGCTGAGTGAGCATCTAATGTAGTAAACTACCATCCAGCATGTTGAAAGGCAACAAAATCACTGTTGACTTGTAAAACAGTCATCCCATAATAATATTGGATACCAATACGTGACTTTCATGTCCTGTGCGGTTTTTAATAAAGGTCTTTATTTCCCTCGACCCCAAATAAGCTGCAGATTTCCTCTCCCTCCCTGTGACATCACACGCACACACGCACACACACACACACACACACACACACACACACACACACACACACACACACACACACACACACACACACACATTGATATTGTCCTTAGCCTATTAGTGCAAGCAAATGATGGAGCTTCAGAGCTCATTAAACTAAAACCGAAGGGAATATGCTTCATCTCCATAGAAGAATATTGTGTTACAATAAAACTAATGCATGCAGTAGTTTTAACGCAAACCCCACACAGAGGCACTATTAGCTGAGATTCATGCTACTTATGGTCAACAGCCACTTTTAGTCAGCATGTGGATCACTTAGCTGCATGCACTAATGTTGATCTGAAAGTCCTGGTTCTGATGTTTTCAAGTGTGTTTTTGTGAAAAATGCTTTATTAACCCTTGAACCACCTCAGGTAGGGCTAATCACACCAGGGCTAGCTCTAAAACCACTAAAATGTTAAATGTTATGGTAATTTATGCTATCAATAATTAATAAATATCTACACTGTAGTTTTTTTTAATTATATGTTATTTGTGATAAAAATTTGCAGCAGGGGGATTTAGCTAGCACTTCAGATTTAGTGCTCAACACTTTCAGAAGGAATTTCATAATATTTGAAAGTATTGTGCTAAATTTAAGACAATGTAATTTTTTTTAACTATGTCAGTTAAATAAACGATTTAGATTTGTTTCAAGATGACAAACTGCCCTGTGTTTAGCATTAGCTAATCTGACCTAAACTAAAACTTCTCTGGCTTAGCAGTCAGGGCCATGTCAGGGAGTGTGAGATAGTCAAGAGCGCTGTCAAATGACAGACTGACTTCAAAAATTATCAATCTTCTTGGGCCCCCTTGTGGCCCGGGGGGCCCCCGAGTAATTGCCTGCCTTGCCTGTCGGCATGCAGCACCTCCATAGAGGAAGTAGAGACCCACATGACAGCACAAGAGATTGCAAAAGGTCAAATTTGGATTTCATGTCTCCTTAAATACCTGAAGAAGTATGCAATGAAAACAAATTAAATGTCACCTTGCTGTGGGCATAAACTACAGATCCCAGCAGTTTCCAGGTGCCTCCGCGGCGGTCCATGCGCAGCATGCGCAGGATCTGCAGGAATCTAAGACTTCTGATGGCAGAAGTGGCAAAAACATTCCCCTGTGAACCCGCTGCCAGCACAGATACCGAAGCAATCAGCACCATGATGTCTGGAGAGGCAAGAGGCACAAAATATTGGAATGTCAGTTTTAAAAATGGTTGCTGTACGCTGCAAAGCATTTTGAAAATGGAGAGAAGGGGAAAACTCTAGTGGTTTTGTGTGTGCCAAACTTGTTTTCTCACCTATGACACAGAAAGGCTTTCTGGCAAATTTCAGCCTCCCTCGCCATCCTCTGTAACGACAGCAGCAGCCGGCAGCCCATATCCTCACTATGTACTCCACTCCAAACACCACGATAGTCACAAACTCCTGCAGCACAAATCAAAACGCGGCTTAAAGAGAGCAGATCATCCTCTTTTTTGCAAACAAACTGTATACATTGGTATTTAATACTGCTGAAGATATATCTAGTCAATATTTAGACATTTTAGAGCATCTTATTTAAAATATAAGTTTTTTGCCTAAAACCATCAGGCCCTCTTTGGGTCAAAACGCTGCACTACATTTGAACTCTTTAAGTTTTCGACATTCATCTGAATGTTGGAGGATATAGATGTTTAAAGAGAGGTGGGTGGTTTTTGTTAAAACTGTTGGTCAATCTTGGATTATCAAAGCAGTAATCCTATGAAACTAAGAGAAAATGGACATGGTCCACTCCTGAGGGTTGATTGGATCCTTAATTATTATTTTCGTCTCCATATTCCATTGATCTGTTATTATAAACACTGCCTCGCCCAAACTGAAATGCTTCGGTTTGGAAAAAGTAAATTGGTTTCATTTTTTTTCTTTTTTTTTATTCCGACCAGACACAGAGTAAGAGGTGAAAGAGAAAGGAAAAGACAAAAGGTGGGGAGAGGGGGGTGGGGGGTGGGGGGTGGGGGTCCACAAAAATAAACAATAATGAACAAGAGTTTGCTTCTAGACTTGCAGAAAGACAAAGAATAGAAAAAAAATGGGACAGATAACAATACATCCGGAGCAAGCTATCACTGTGTCAGCCTGATGATGAAATACAGAATCAACATTGTTTAACTGAACAATCACACGATAATAAATCATAGTGCATTTAGTGGCAACGACAGCCTTAAGACATGTGTTGAACGTGTCCAAGCCCATACTTTTGAGACCACCATGTGAGCACCTGTGTGTGTACACGCGCTTGTTTATTTAAGGTTTCCATATAGGAGTGTCCAATAGAGAGTGTGAGGGGCCACAGATCTGCCCCCCCCCCCCCCCCCCCCCCCCCAAGATGTGTAGGAGACGGAGGGAGCTCCAAGTCCCAGAGTTCCAGGAGCTGCCCCAGAACACAGGAACCCCAAGGAGACTGCAACCAGAAAGGCCCCCGCCCCCCTCAAGAGGCACAGAGGATCGGCCCGGGGGCCACAACCAGCAGCTGGCAGAGTCCCGGGAGATATCAGCGGCAAGCCCACAGGCCCGCCCGCAGCCTCCCACCCCCTAGCCAGCCGAGCCCGGGACCCAGCGACCCGGAACTCAGGGGCGACCACCCCCACCGGGGACCCAGCAGAGCTCAGGGACCCAGACCCCACCAGACAGCCACTGGGATTGATCAGGCAGATGCCAAAAATCTTAAACCCCCTGACCCGGGAGCCACGAACACTCAGGGAGACCAAGGCACCGCACCGCACTCCACACCAGGTGTGGCAGGGGGAGGGGAGACGAAGATCAATATCATCAAAAGAAGTCTCAGGAGAAGAAAGGAGTCAAAGGCCCCACCTGACATATACAGGTCACACACTCCCTCCCTCATGCTCACACATTCACATACAACCAAAGACTTACAAAAATGCACGCCGGACACCCACTCATGCTCCCCATACACACCCTATTCACTCTGGTCCCGGTACTGCTGCACATGGGGTACAACCATTACCGGTTACCAGAGTTTCATCCTTTCTGCTGGGGGTGCTGATGAGCAGGTTCCCCCGCCCAACGTTGAGCACAGCAACCCACCACCCCAGACCCGAACCACATGGCCAGAGCTCCCTCCTAGCCTCCAGCTCCAGGAAGCCAAGCAACAACAAAGGTGTGCTAAGACCCCTAGTCTCCCTCCGCCTGCTCTAATATAGAGTTGTTGTGTCTTGATGAGGTGTATTCCATGGCTGTGGTGAGCGGGTAGTGCGGACATTGTCTGGCCTATGCCAGCTGATGCCACCGCACCACCCCACTTGCACCCACAGCCCTCAGTGTCTAAGTGCAGTTTAAAATTGGAGGTGGGCACCGGCAATCGGGAGGAGACTGAGAAATCCCCCTGCCAAATGCCGTTGAATGTGCTCACTCCCAAGGCCTTAAGTGTGTGTTTGCATGGAATGTCATTGGTGGAAGTGTTTAAGGTGCAAATAAAATTGGGGGGCAGGTTGCCACACAAATGTGGAAATGGGGTCCATACCCGCACTCCCTGACTTGTCCACCCCCCAAGGTCCTATGTGCATGTTTATGTGATGATGTGAAGGAGCAGGAGGAGAAAAATATGCGGGGATGGGGAGGAATGGCTGGTTGGGCTTAGCCCTCAGGTGAGCCAGCTCCCCCACTGGCCCCAATAGGCACCTCTGTTGTCAAAATGCCACCCAGGACATGGAGAACACAGCCCATCTTGCCAGAGCCCAAAGCAGCAGCATTGCAGAGCCTCACGGAGTCCGAGGGCACCAACCCAGCCCCACCCCAGCAGAATATCTATGCCCATCCCTGCATTTGCACAACTTCCAGAATATATAAGACATCCAGGTAAGGTTGGGTCCTCCCCCTCCTGGACCTCCCCCTCCCCTGTGATGGGACGGCAGAGGAGCCAAGGTCTACCCGAGGCCCCTGAACCCGGGCCTGGCACTGCTGCATGTTCCTGCCTTCTTCCCGGCAGCATACATGTCAGGACCCGACCCCCAAGGCCCTGCCCGGATCCCCACACGGGCTGGCCACCCCCACACCCCGAGCCCCCAGGCCCCCACCCAGACCCACCCAGGGGCAATGCAGCTTCCAGGCAGCGACCCATGGCCGCCGCCAAGGCCTCCAAGGGGCCCCACTCACAACCGCCAGTAGTCCACCCCCCGAGGCAACCCAAGCACCTTGTGTAAATTGGTTTCAACTAGGTTGACAAGCTAATGGCTAGTCCAGGTGAACAAGTTACTTCCAGTCATCTTAAAATTCCCAAATTCTCCTTTTTAGACCTTTACATTGATTTTTATTTTACATTACATGGATATTTCAATAAATAATCTAAAAGTACTTGAAAATCTTTATAAAAGAAAACCTTTCTTCTTCTACTAAAGGGGCGACGGTGGCACAGGAGATAAGTGCTCGCCCCGTAATTGGAAGGTTGCAGGTTCGAGCCCCACTGTCGTTGTGTCCTTGGGCAAGACACTTACCCCGGGTTTCCACGGGAGCCGTCAGCAGCACGTTACTGCAGCAACACGTCTTGCTCGCGTAAGCTGCTGCTTGGCCCTTCCCACGAGACGCGAAGCAGAAGGGGAGCAGCTGTCACCGACAGAGAACGAAGTCACACGAGTGACTTCGTCACTAAACACAATAACAAGCAGGAGAAAACTACAACATGGTTTGTGTTTTATGTTCTGTCCATTTTAAAATCGCCAATACGGACCTGAAAAACAAAGGAGACCGCTAGCTAGGTGATAACTTCTCACGGGGACGCACAGTTAGTAACCTTTTTTAAAAGTAAAGCGACCGGAAAGCAGTATGTTCTTTATTCTGAAAATCTCGGTAGCGTCTCTCCATTTCCGCGTCAGATTTCCTGTCTTTCCTTCCCCAAAAATGTCGAACTTGACCTGTTTCAGAGGCGTCACGCGTAGAAAATAGAACCGGCGCGTAAAGGCCGCGACATGCTGCTCCTGAGACGCGGCCGACTCGCGCTGCTGACGGCTGCTGACGGCTCCAGTGGAAAAGGTTCTGTTGACCACAGCGGTTCCTATCAGCAGCTATGACGTGCTGCTGCAGTAACGTGCTGCTGACGGCTCCCGTGGAAAGCAGGGGTAAAGCCCCCTTGCCTGCTGGTGGTGGTCAGAGGGACCGGTGGCGCCTGTTCTCGGCAGCCGCTGTCAGTGCGCCCCAGGGTAGCTGTGGCATCGTAGCTCATCACCACAAGGGTGTGGATGTGCATGAGAATGGATGAATGACTTATTGTGTTGTAAAGCACCTTGGGGGGTTCCAGGACTCTAGAAGGTGCCATTTCAAAAACAGGTCATTTTACTTCTGACTGATGCATTAGGATCTGATGCTAACCACTAAACTGAAATTCAAGTCCAGGTCAAGGTTTTAGTGTTTGGATGATCTGATTCAGTGGCGGCGCCAGGGGGGCGCTAGGGGGCGTCATAGCTACCCCTGGATTAGTCTTTGCACCCCCATAGCACCCCCAAGTAAATATTAGATTTTTTATTTTTTTTTTTACAATGTAATTTTAATTGAACGTGTGGATGTGATAATATTTAACATAAAAAAACAAAAATTATCCGTAAATTACCATATAGACAGTAAAGACTTAAACCAAAACAGGAAATTGATGTTAACCTTTGACCTCATTTTCCACCTGCGAACGAGTGAAAGGTAGAGCTAGTGGTAAAATGGATCGGTTTTTGTTGCCCAGATTTCCATGTGTTCAGTCAGAAATGAATGAATGTTTGGAAGTGATCTCAGACCCACAAAAACATACGGATCTGGATGAAGAGAGTCAACCCTCAACCGCTGCAGCAGTCGAGGGTTTTGCCGCTGGAAATGCTAACACTAACGTTAGCTAACCTTGTGTCACGATGGTCGACTGGGTACAGGAGTTGAACTCGGTAAGGATGTTTGACGTCTGGATTATTCGGTAGAGAACTCTGATCAGGGGTTTCAATGAAACGATGACTGAGTGAAGAGCCGGTGCGGCGTCTTCCATATATAGGCTTGGGTGTGACTGGGAGAATGCCGGGAGTTCCCCCGAGGAGCTTGCTGGGAAATGTGGTCCAAGATGGAGGCCGGTTAGCTGGGAGAGGCCGGTTTGGGGGCTTGGGTTCTGACAGGACCCCCCGGTCCAGGGACGGCTCCAGAAGTCCCAGGGCGACCTCGGCGGTCCCAGAAGTCAGAGACAAGGGCAGGGTCCAAGATGGAGCGGGCCGGCTCCCAGGAGCATTCCTCAGGGCCGTAGTCCGCCCAATCGACCAGATATTGCCAGCCCCGTCCCCTGCGGCGAGCGTCCAGGATGCGCCGGACGGTGTAGATGGGCTCACCGTCGAGGAAGCGGGCAGGCGGAGGCGCCGGAGCCGGAGGCGGAAGGAGGGAGGATTCCACGTAGGGCTTGAGCCGGGAGATATGGAAGGTGGGATGGATGCGGAGACTCGCAGGCAGCCGCAGCCGGTACGTGACCGGGTTGATGACCCTTTGCACGGGGTAAGGCCCAAGGAACCGGGGAGCGAGCTTCCTGGACCCGGCACGGACACGGAGGTCTGCCGTGGACACCCAGACCTTATCCCCTGGAGCATATGAGGGACCAGGACGGTGTCGGCGGAGGTGTTGGTGAGAGTAACGGGCGTTAGCTCGGGTTATGGAGGCCCGCGCCTTTATCCAGGCGTTCCTGCAGCGCCTCACCAGGGATTGAGCGGCCGGCACCGCAACTTCGGGTTTCTGGTGGGCAAAGACCGGGGGCTGGTAGCCATAGCAGACTTCGAACGGGGACATCAGAGTGGCTGAGGAGGTGTGGAGATTGTGGGATAACTCAGCCCAGAGGAGGTACTTAGGCCACAGCGAGGGTTGGGCCGAGACAAAGCAGCGGAGGTACCGACCCAGTTGTTGGTTTGCCCGCTCCGTTTGGCCGTTGGTCTGCGGGTGATAGCCCGAAGATAGGCTGACTGATGCTCCCAACAGATGACAAAAAGCCCTCCAGAACCGGGCCGTGAACTGGGGACCACGATCCGAGACCACGTCGACAGGAAACCCATGGAGACGCACCACATTCTCCAGGAACAACTCAGCTGTGCGTCGGGCCGAGGGGAGGCCCGGAAGGGCGATGAAGTGAACAGCCTTAGAAAACCGGTCAGTGACCGTCATGATGGTATTAAGGTCGTTGACTGGTGGGAGCCCTGTGACGAAGTCCAACCCCACATGGGACCAGGGGCGGCTGGGTACCGGAAGAGGTCTGAGGGTACCAACCGAGGCCTGGTTGGATGTCTTGGAGCGGGCGCAGATGTCACTGGCACTCGTATAGTCCTTTACATCTCTCTCCATACGTGGCCACCAGAGAGCTCGTTTGAGGAACCTAAGAGTCCGTGAGAAGCCCGCGTGGCCAGACAGGCGTGATGAGTGGGCCCAGGACAATGCCTCGCTGCGACAGGCCGTGGGGACGTAGAGCCGACCCGCGGGGGTCTCTGGAGGTGCTGGATCGTCTCGGAGGGCGTTTTGGATAGCCTCCTCCAGTGGCCACCTCAGGTGGGCCAAGAAACGGTGCTCGGGGAGGATAGGTGCCGGCTCGGACGTGGGCGTTGGATGTGTGAACTGGCGGGAAAGGGCGTCCGCCTTCTTGTTCTTTGTCCCTGGGCGGTAGGCGAGATGGAATTCATAGGGCTCAAAGAAGAGGGCCCAGCGGGCCTGGTGAGGATTGAGCTGCTTGGCTGATCTGATGTGGGTCAGGTTCTGGTGGTCCGTCCAGATGGTGAACGGCTGAGTGGTGCCCAGTAGCCACTGCCTCCATTCCTCCAATGCCAACTTTACGGCCAGCAGCTCGCGATCCCCTACGCCGTACTTCTGCTGGGTGGTGGAAAACTTCCTGGAGAAGTAGGCGCAGGGATGAAGCCTGTCGTCGGGCCCGGCTTGGGACAAGATGGCACCGGCGCCAACATCCGAGGCGTCAACCTCGACCACAAAGGGGACTGCATGATCCGGATGGCGGAGGATAGGAGCCGACGTGAAACGGGCGACTAGGTGTTGGAAGGCCCGAACGGCGTCAGGAGTCAGCCGGAACGGTTGGCTCGGAGGGCTTGGTCGGGTGAGAGAAGTGAGAGGTGCCACAATGGTGCTAAAGTCCTTAATAAAACGGCGGTAAAAGTTGCAGAAACCCAGAAAACTCTGCAGTTGTTTCAGGCTCGTCGGGAGGGGCCAGTCTCTCACCGCCTGGACTTTCTGAGGGTCCATGGTTGGTCCTTTATCTGAAATCATGTAGCCCAGGAATGATACGGACCGCTGGTGGAAGGAGCACTTCTCGGGCTTACAGAACAGGTTATTGTCCAGGAGCCGGGTTAGAACAGCGCGAACATGGTGGAGGTGTTCGGCCTCGGACTTGGAGTAGATCAGGATGTCATCCAGGTAGGCAAACACCCACCGTCCCAACATGTCGCGGAGGACATCGTTTATGAGGCGTTGAAAAATGGTGGGGCTATTGCACAGCCCGAAGGGCATTACCTGGTACTCCCAGTGACCGGTGGGTGTGATGAAAGCGGTCTTCCACTCATCTCCAGCTTTAATACGGACCAGATTGTAGGCGCTCCGGAGGTCCAGCTTGGTGAAGATCCGCGCCTGGGAGATGGCGTCCAGGGCAGATGTGAGGAGCGGCAGAGGATGACGGTCTTTGACTGTGATTTTGTTCAGACCTCGGTAATCGATACAGGGGCGGAGATCACCCTCCTTTTTCCTGACAAAGAAGAAGCCTGCGGCACCCGGGGAGGAGGAAGGTCGAATGAAACCCTGCTGGAGGGCCTGGTCAATATATTCCTCCATGGCTCTGGACTCGGCGGGAGAGAGAGAAAAAAGGCGCCCCCGGGGTGGACTGGTTCCTGGTTGCAGCTTGATTTCCATGTCGTACGGGCGGTGAGGCGGCAGTGTGGTGGCGCGCCGCTTGTCGAACACCGCAGCCAGGTCCCGGTAGGGCAGTGGCAGATTGGGCGGTGTTTGGCCAGTGTCACCGTCCGGGCGGTCTGGCATGGATGTAGGAGGAGAGAGGTGGGCCTGGCACTGGGTCCCCCATTCCAAAATGCGGCCCTGGGACCAGGAAATCCGGGGGTCGTGGAGACGGAGCCAGGGAAATCCCAGGATTAGAGGAGAGGAGGGAGCACATATGATCAGGAACTGGAGGGTCTCTCTGTGGCCTTGGACAATCATCTGGAGTGGCTGGGTTCGGTTTTGGATCGGATAGGGTTGGAGGGGCCTACCGTCCACCGAGGTCACAGGCACAACTCTCTCCAAGGGGGTCATAGGGATCCGTAGGCGCTTAGCCAGATCCACGTCCATAAAATTGTCAGCGGCCCCCGAGTCCAACAGCGCGTGCATCTGAAGTGAGGTCTCACCATGAAGGAGGGTAACATGAAGAAGGAGTCGATTTGAAGAGGCGGGGGCTGAAGGTGACCCAGGCTGAGCGACCCCGATACTCAGTGGGTTCCTTCGTTTCCCAAACGTAATGGACAGTTCAGGCGTCTGTGGTGGGAGGAGCCACAATAGGCACAGAGACCCTCGCGCCACCGTCGCTGTCTCTCCTCTGGAGGAAGGTGGCCTGATTGCATGGGCTCATCAGTAGAAGCGGGTCCGGGAGCAGGCGTGGGGGAACGAGGAAGAGGGCCAGGTGCCCTGGATGGGCGAGTGAAGGGCTTGGGCCGAACCAGAACCCGCTGATCCATGCGCAGCGCCAAATCGACCACTTCATCCAGGGTCTGGGGCAGTTCCTTTCCCGCCATCTCATCACGGATGTAGGTCGCCAGTCCCTCCAAGAAGACGGCTCGGAGGGCAGAGTCATCCCACCGCAGCTTGGCGGAGATGGTGCGGAACTCCGACGCATAAGCGCACACCGTGCGCTCCCGCTGGCGGAGCTTTAGGAGTTGTGTTTCTGCTCCCACTTCGCTGCTGGGTGGAACAAAAGTCTTTCTGAGGGCGGACACAAAAGCAGCATAGTCATTGCAAGCCGGTGATTTGGAATTATAAAGCGCAGCGGCCCACTCAGCCGCGCGTCCGGAGAGCAGGGAGGTGAGATGCGCCACCCGAGAGCGCGCAGTGGGGAAGCGCCCTGGCTGGCACTCAAACTGCATGTCGAGGGTGGCGAGTAGACCGTCTGGGCTCCCCGTCTCTCCGTTCCACCTCTCTGGGAGACTAAAGTGCAGCCCCTCTGTTGGTGGAGCGAGGGCTTGCTGCTGGAGAGCATGGAGGGCTGTGGATAATTGTAGGATGAGATCGGTCTGGGAGTTTTGTTTGGTGTGGAGCCGATCGATCAGGGCG
The DNA here is from genome assembly GCF_043380555.1 of Nothobranchius furzeri. NCBI lineage: Eukaryota > Metazoa > Chordata > Actinopteri > Cyprinodontiformes > Nothobranchiidae > Nothobranchius > Nothobranchius furzeri. Next base: position 53,373,878 of record NC_091755.1, on the reverse strand, counting down.
TGGAGCTGAATGAGTTCATTTTCCATTTGCTCCGTCTTTCTTTTCATGCGCTCGAACTCCGCTGGATCTACGGACTCAGTCATCCTGTCACGATGGTCGACTGGGTACGGGAGTTGAACTCGGTAAGGATGTTTGACGTCTGGATTATTCGGTAGAGAACTCTGATCAGGGGTTTCAATGAAACGATGACTGAGTGAAGAGCCGGTGCGGCGTCTTCCATATATAGGCTTGGGTGTGACTGGGAGAATGCCGGGAGTTCCCGCGAGGAGCTTGCTGGGAAATGTGGTCCAAGATGGAGGCCGGTTAGCTGGGAGAGGCCGGTTTGGGGGCTTGGGTTCTGACACCTTGCAACACTAGATGGTTTTCTGTGTGGCTGTATGTGTTTATGATTTCATGGAAAAGTCAGCGATTGTTCAGATGTTTATGATGTACATTAATGATTGTTTTAGGTGTTGTTGAGGTTTTGTGCACGCATGTGTATCTGCTAGTGTTGAAGGTGTTTTAGAGAACAAAAGGTAGAAGAAGAAGAAGAAGAAGAAAGTATTATTTCTATAGCGCCTCTCAAGGTAAAAATCACGAGGCGCTTCACAAAAACAAAAAATGTAAAAATATAAAAAAGCATTTAAAATGGGCAAAAATAGACAATTGTGATTAAAAAAATGTTAAGAAAGAGAGAGAGTGAATAGGAAAGAGGGAAATCAGTGGATCCTGAGGAAGGTGGAATAGGTGGGGAGAGCAGAATAAAGAGAGAGTGGTGAAGAAGGTCATACAAAAGCCAGCTTGAACAAGTGAGTCTTCAGCTGCTTTTTGAAGGAGACCACTGAGTCCACTGATCTCAGGCTCAGGGGGAGAGAGTTCCAGAGTCTGGGGGCCACAGCAGCAAATGATCTGTCACCTTTGGTCTTTAGCCTGGTGCTGCACAACCAGTAGGCTTTGATCACTGGACCTCAGGGACCTGCTGGGGGTGTAGGGACTAAGAAGATCACCAATGTAAGATGGTGCTTGTCCATGTAAGGCCCTATAGACCAGAACCAGGAAATTGAAATGAACCCTGAAGTTGACTGGCAGCCAGTGAAGTTGGAGGAGAAGCGGGGTGATGTGGGTGTGTTTGGAGGACTTGGTCAGAAGCTGAGCACAGGCATTCTGAACCACCTGTAGACGGTTCAGGGAGGTTCTGCTCAGACACGTAAAAGAGAGTTACAGTAGTCTAAGCGTGAGGAGATGAAGGTGTGGAGAACCAACACATTCTCACTCCCAGCGCGTCAAAAACAAACGCTTGGTCAGCCACCCTCCACGTCAGACCCCTGACGCCAAAAGTGCCCTTTTTCGTTACTTAAGTGCGAAAAGGGGTTTTTCCCTTTTGTAACTAAAGATCCCAATGCAGCGTAAAACTGACGTGATGAGATATCCGCTGATGCGGCACCGAACCAGCTCATTTAACCGCACCTAAACCTTAACGCTTCACTATTTTTAACCTTCCCCTCTCCCTCATCCTAACCTTAACCCTCTTGCTACCTAAAACATTACTCTCATTGTGATCAAGCGTTTGTTTCCCGTGCATTCTGACTCTGACAGTCAGAGTCTGACTGTGAATTTTCGTATTTGCCGCCCAAGGGAACGTTAGAACATACCATCTGGTGAGGGGGAGGTTACACATACCCTCTTCTTTTAACCTCCACCTTGGTAGTTGAAACCTCCCCCTCGCGTTGGCTCGGTCCAAACTCGACCAATGACGAGGCGGCTCCCGCCATTCACTTCATAGAGCCGGCTTTTAGAGCGATCGACATATCACTAACTTGTTAGCTAGCACGATGGTTAAGGTTAGGATGGGGGTGAGGGGAAGGTTAAATAAGAGGATAAGGTTAAATAAGAGGATAAGGTTAAATAAGAGGATAAGGTTAAGGTGAGGTACAATGAGCTTGTTTGGTGCCCTGGCTGCGGACATCCCATCGCGTCAGTGTAACGCTGCATTGGGATCTGCAGTCAAATAAGGGAAAAACCCCTTTTCGCACATAAGTAATGAAAAAGGGCACTTTTGGCGGCAGGGGTCTGATGCGGAGGGTGGCTGACCAAGCGTTTGTTTTTGACACGCTGGGAGTGAGAATGTGTTGGGAGAATTGTCTCAAGTTCAGAGAGAGACAGAATGGGACTCAGTTTAGCAACGTTCCTGAGATGGAAGAAGGAAGAGCGAACAAGAGAACTGACATGAGAATCCAGGGTGAGAGCAGGGTCAAAGGTCACTCCAAGATCCCTGACTGGTGTGAGAAGCAAGCTGACCAAGAGAGTCTCTGACTTTGGGAACCAGCTTGTCTGGGGCATGACCGCTTCCTTCAACACACCCTCAATAAAAAGACTAGCTCCTTCATAGCACCTGCAGAAAAACATTTCTGGAGCCGCCACTGATCCGATTTCACATTTTTAAGATTAAAGTAACTCAAAAAGTAATGTAAAACAAAAAATACATTTTAAGCTTATCAAAGTAAAAATAAGACATTACAATCTTCTGAATGATCTCTTAATGTGCTTATTTGCTTTTTATGGAGAACTAATAATTTCACCAGATCTGGAAACAAATACAACAAATGCTCTTGCTGCATTTTTGTGGTCAGAATATACATCCATCAGTTTTATTGGGCTGTGTTGGCTGAGCATCTATTGGTTCAAATAATGTAGTCATCATCCTATAACAGGATGGATGAGGCTGGGGTGAGTGCAGAAGGCAGCATTTAAACTGGATTTGTTTTAATGGCAGCTTACGGTCTCCTGCAGCCAATTGTTCAAACTCATAACGTGATACTCACCAGGATGTACAAGGCATTCTCCGACTTGTCTTTGTGCTCTTTGATGGTAGCAAAAACTGACAGAATAAGGCAGGAGAAGACCAAGAAGAAGCTGGAAGAGATGACAAAGGTAAAAAGTTGGGTTTTTCTCTAGTAAACCACCATAAATCATGTTGATAAAGCATGAATCTCATACACTAGTCAGTAAATATATAACACATTTACATTTGCCATCTTACGGATTTACTCGTATTTCTGTCATGTTTCATATCAGTAAACAAATTCAACCTGCTTCAGCTGAATGAATGCACATTTAAAATGAAGCTTTAGTTCATTAAGAGATAAATGTGACCCAATCCAACATGGTCAGATATGGAAGAAGTAAGTGTCTTCAATATTTCTGAAAGCTCAAACCTGATTGGAGTACACTTTAGGAAATGAAATTTTGAATTTACTTAACTGGTTCCACTAAACCTAGCTGGTTAAATGTATGGTCCAAATTGAAATGTGCGTCATTAAAGAGTGGTTTATTGAAAATAAGCTTACATTAAATATAGCAAAAACAAAATGTATGTTGTTTGGTATGGCTAATAAAACTGAGGTTAAGCTGCAAATAGATGGATGTGAAATTGAGCAAGTAACAGAACATAAGTTCCTTGGAATAGTAATTGATAATAAATTAAATTGGAAACCACAAATTAAACATGTATATAATAAGGTTGCGAGAAGCATCTACATTATGAATAAAGCTCGGCAGTACTTGGATTATAAATCACTCCATGTCCTTTATTATTCATTGATTTATCCCTATCTTATTTACTGTGTAGAGGTATGGGGTAACACTTATAAAACATCTATTGTACCCTTGTCTATCATACAGAAAAGAGCCCTGAGAGTCGTTCACAATGTTAGATTTAGAGAACACACTAATCCGTTATTTATATATTCTAAAATACTAAAATTTAAAGATTTAATTCAGTTATATACAGCGACATTCATGTTTAAAGTGCATAGGAAATTATTACCACACAAATTATTAATGCTATTTATAAAACCAGATAACGTATATAATTTCAGATACAAACTTAACTTTAGGCATACATATTTTAGAACAACAATAAAGTCATTTTGTATTTCTGTTACGGGTGCAAGAGTTTGGAATAAGCTAAGTGAGGATCTAAAACAAAGTCCTTCATTGCATAAGTTTAAAGAGAAGTATAAAAAAAATTATACTAATCAATTACATGGAGGAGGAGGAAAAGTTGTAAGGGTGTTGCATTTGATTGTAATTGTCTATTGTTGGTGAACTGGGAGCTGTGAACATGGCGGGGGGGGGGGGGGGGGGGGATGGGGGGGGGGGGTTGAAACATGAGAAAATGTAAATTTGGTTTGTGTGATTGAGGATAAAACATGTTATAGGAAAATGGCAATGACACTCAGTGTAGGGAAAATATATATATTTTTTTGTTTTGTCTTTCTTGAAATTTGATTTGGGGGGGATTATATAAGCTACCAGAGCTTCGTTCCCTTCCCATTGAACATGTTCTACATGTGTATGTGTATATATGTATATATATATATATATATATATATATATATATATGTGTGTGTGTGTATATATATATATATATATATATATATATATATATATATATATATATATATATATATATATATATATATATATATATATATATATATATATATATATATATATGTGTGTGTGTATATATATGTATGTGTGTATGTGTATATATGCATATACATATGTGTGTGTATATATATGTATGTGTGTATGTGTATATATGCATATACATATGTGTGGGTTTCTTTTTGGATACTTTTTGAATGCTTTGGGTTGTCTATTGATTTGCATGCATGTTCAATAAAGAAAGAAAGAGAACAGTTATATACATTTCTATGTTAAAGGTAAACATTTATTACTCCTTAATCAACTGGGTTTAGGGGACATCTCTCCTTTCTACACCCTAAAATCACATCCATGTTTTGCATCCTGTTCTAATAAAATTCAAGAGGAAGCGCTGCTGGTCTCACCAGTGAAGGGTGAGGTCAAAGTTCATGATACAACAATAGTACAAACTGGGAGTCTTGGGTTAAGTATGGGAGGGTTTCAACATGGCACAAACCTCTTCTCATAGAAGAGAGGCCTCTTCACATGTCACTGGAGACAGACTATAAACAGACAGAAAATGTTTCTGTCCAATCACATAAGAAAATGAACAAAACTCAGCCCTCCAAAGCAGAAAATGTCACAAAGGAAAACAAAAAAAGTGAAACTTTTTTAAAAAGTCCAACAAAGAACTTTTACCACCTGTCAAAAGGGCAAAATAACTGATGGATGAATGCTTCGGTTCAAGCGATTGCAAAGCTGCAAGTTGTCCATGTTACTCTCCAAAGTTGCACCAGAGACGATTGGATGCTTTCCCCAGCAATTCCATCCTTTTCAGGTTTTTTACGGAAAGTTTTGAATAATCCAGGAAGACGTTTCTCCTTAGATGAAGCCAGATAAGCCAGATTATTCCATCGTTACAGCTGGGACTGCAGAACGGACAGATTTTTTGACACCAGTCCTGGATTGGTTAGAGAAATGTGGCGTTCACTCATCTCTGACGATGAATCGTGTGAGCCACTGCAACAATTGTAGATGCAGTTCATCTTCTCCGTTCCCCATTGGGAACATAGCTTACATGTTTATGACTCAAAGAAAGGATACCACCAACACTCTCCTGCAACACGTGTTGATGGATAATCCCACTGGGAAGAGCTGTAACGTCTGCCAAGCAGAGACAACCACAAGTAGTGACCTCAATTCCCTGAGTTGGTGGTTTTATATTTGCCCTGAGACGCTGTGGGCATAGATCCGGTTAAGCCAGATGCAACCCTAAACGTGCCCCAGCAGACCGGCACACGGACCTATAACCTATCGTCTGTCATCTGCCACATGAATCTTTCCTGTAAGAGTGCACACCTTTACACTTACCTAAATTATAAAAACTAAATAACAAAGGGTTCACCCTCCTCTGCCTCCTCATTTACTCTTCATTCAGCTCACCTGGTCCCCTCACCAAGCTCCAGCCAAGCCCTGTTTTCCCTAGCAACCTCAGTCAGCATCACAATCAACTTCATTCCTCTCACCTGTTCCTGTAATCAGCCTTCATCCACTGCACCTGCTCCTGACTCCTCTCTGGGCACTCTCGCCTTGGGCACCAAATCACCTAGAGCCGGCCCTGCGTTTTGCTCACCTCCACACCAGTCTGGTTTCTTTACGTCACACTCACTCTGTTTGCCTCATCTCCTTCTTCCCCTCCCTCTTCTGACAGCCGATGTCGGGTTTCAAGGAGAGCAGGAGAGCAGAGGTTTATAACTGGCGCGGCGCCAGGTTTTCATTTTTGGGTGGGCCACGGTAATTTTGGACGGACCTTAATAAGCAGTGACTTAAGTGAAGCAGGCCGGTCGTGCTAGAAATTTTCGTTTAAAAAGATGTTATAAATGTGTTCCCCTGTCATTTTTATTCCTAAAATATGAAGTAAAAACTCACAATTTAATTTTCATTCATTTGTCATTAATATGCAGTCTACACCCGTGCGTTAAGTGGACCATCTTCCAGTAAAAGCAAAGCATCCAGACCACCTCTCCAAATGCGTAAAATATGCATCACAGCCGTTAGGCGCGCCGCGCGCACCGTCAGCTACGTCAGCCCACACAAGAGCAGAGCAAATAGAGAAAGAATAGAGGATAATTGTGTCTGGATGTGGGTGGAGATTACATTTTACAGCAGCCTGATCATCATTTAAATACGTAAACCATCACCTGTCTTCTAGTCCACGCTATCAGCATTATTTTAATTGGTGTGTGTGTGTGTGTGTGTGTGTGTGTGTGTGTGTGTGTGTGTGTGTGTGTGTGTGTGTGTGTGTGTGTGTGTGTGTGTGTTTTCCACTTCAAACTAACCAACCAGACCAGCGTGTCCAGTAACATATTAATGTTACAATTAAACAGTTTCACTTCATGTAGGCTAGGAACATTTCACCTGCCGTGGCCCGACCGCTTCTGCTCCACATAAACTTTGTGCGTGACCAAATGTCTCTACAGGTGCTTTCTGAGCTGAAGAGGCTATTCTGCCTCAAACTGGATGCGTCATGCGTCTCCATATTAGAGACGGGAACAAGCGCCATTCAGCCAAAGTTTCATAATCAGCGAACATTTTTCCAAGTGACACGTCCCTCAGAGAGACCGAGTTTCTTGTTCTTTCAAAAACAACCAGCATCCTTGAGTTTATCCATCAAAATAAACAGTCAAATAGAAATATCTGTAACCTGCCATTTAACTGTTTTACCTTCTTGTGAAGATTGTTGCAAAGAGAAACAATTAAACTTGATTAACCCCAGAGCCACGCGCACTGCGCTGTACTTCTGACTGTAAATGAGGGGGAAACGATTTAATCGGATCCTTTTCTTTTCAACATGGTTTAATGTAAAGTTTCATTCAGTACAAACTTTAGTTACACCGATCTAACGATACAGAGCCTGGATTTGTATTCTGAACAGTTTAAACATGTTTAAAATGGAGACATGCGTGACGTGTCTAAAATTTGCACCTGCTCCGCTATTATGGAAATTAAACTAACAAGATGAATAACATGAAATTATTTTAGGCACAGAAAACATCCCCCACAGTTTTGAAAAGCTTGCAACGAGCCTGTGTTTTAATAAAGCTAATCAAACAAAGTGTTAGTCAATAAATAAGATGTGACCAATCTGCAAAATCAAAATATTAATTACTTTATTATAATCCTATAGAATATATTAAGTAATATGACTTTAAATGTTTCCACCAGGTCTGGTCTCACGTAGCGTTAAAAGACATGACACATTGTTTTACTGATCCAATCAGAATCTGCCAGATCTGACGGAGGCGTGGTTTTGGTGGTGCTTAGTAAATCTGTCAACTTTTCATTCGACCATAAACCAAAACATCCGAAGTCTAAAACTATGCCCACGTCATCTTTAACACCAGTTCAAAGCGTTCTAGAGAAGTTGTCGGAGTGGCCAATCCAGAACGAGGAGCGACGGGGGGGGGGGGGGGGAATGATTAAGTGCATGTTTCTGCTGGTTGCTTGCACATTCAGTTGATGCTTTTGTTGTTCAAGATGTGCAAATCCCTGGGTGCTCGAGTAAATACGCCTCAGGTCCTTGTGGCTTTTATTAATGGGCAAATCAGTTCCTATTTGTACCAACTTTTCAACTAAAATCCTGGCCTCACAATGCTGAACAAATGATCGGACCTGAGGGTAAGCTTGAAGCATGGAAATCAATTTGTCTGTGTCATGATCCGCCCCAGCCTCCCTGACTGTGTCTCTCCTGCCCTGATTTGCCTAATTGTTCTCACCTGTCCCTGATTACTCTGCCCATGTGTTCCTGATTCCCTTGTGTATTTATACCTCCCTCCTGGTTGTTGTCTTTGTCGGTTCATTGTCGTTGTGCATGTTCGTTCGTCCTGTTGCTCCCGTCCTACAATAAACATCTTTTTATTTTTTACATCCGTCTGCCTGCTCTTCTGCCTCTGGGAACCCACCACCACACATGGTCTGCCACCTCCACCTGCCCAACATGACAGAATGAACCGACCAAACCTGGACCTGTGGTGAGCTAACCAATCTGTTCCTGGAGGATTATTTTTTCTTTTTTGTCCCTTTCAGTTGTGGGAGATTTCTGGCCTGGAGTTTGTGTTCGGCGCATCCTACCTGTTCTCGGGGTGGTCGAAGTTCCTCTGGGAGATCCTGGCGCATCCTATTTATCTTCGGGGTGGCCAGGGTCATTCTCCTCCAGCTGTTTTTGCCCCGTCCCGTTCTTCTCCCGAAGCCGCGGATCCTGGAGCCACAAGGGAATTACACCCCCTACGCACGCCATTATTCTCCAGTGTGGTAGGGCTGGTCTCCCCGCTCTTCTCCGGCTTCCCTTCTCCCGAGCCTCCGCCGATGGACCCAGCATATCGGATGTGCACCTGCTCTGATTGGGATGTCGAGTACCTGGCCGCCGAGCTGGGCTTCCACGCGTCGCTCCCGCTACTCAACCACTTCCTGGTCCACGCCTGCAGGTTCTGTGCATGCAGGTTCTCCACGCAGCAGTTCCTGCTGGGTCCCACGCCTGCTGCTGCAGTTCTTCTCTGTTTTCCTGGTGTCCTGTATTCCTGGAGTCAAGTGTTCGTGTCAAGTCAAGTCATCGTGTCAAATCATCGTGTCAAGTCATCGTGTCAAGTCAAGTCATCGTGTCAAGTCAAGTCATCGTGTCAAGTCATCGTGTCAAGTCAAGTCATCGTGTCAAGTCAAGTCATCGTGTCAAGTCAAGTCATCGTGTCAAGTCAAGTCATCGTGTCAAGTCCAAGTCCAGTCATCATGTCGTGTCAAGTCATCGTGCCAAGTCCAAGTGTTCGAGTCCCTGTGCCCAGTCCTTGAGTCCCAAGTCTTCTGGTCCGAGTTTCCCTGGTCTAAGTTCTTGGACACATCTGTTTGGTCGTAAGACGGAGTGCCGCCTGAACCGAGAGGCCCCTGCTCCTCGGCCCTGGATGGTGTTCCTTGTTCCCTGGTCTCGTCTTCCTTTGTGCCCGTGTCTCCTGTGTTTTGTGGCTTGTGGGCGTCTGGTATCCGCCCCTTGAGGGAGGGGGGGTACTGTCATGATCCGCCCCATCCTCCCTGACTGTGTCTCTCCTGCCCTGATTTGCCTAATTGTTCTCACCTGTCCCTGATTACTCTGCCCATGTGTTCCTGATTCCCTTGTGTATTTATACCTCCCTCCTGGTTGTTGTCTTTGTCTGTTCATTGTCGTTGTGCATGTTCGTTCGTCCTGTTGCTCCCGTCCTACAATAAACATCTTTTTATTTTTTACATCCGTCTGCCTGCTCTTCTGCCTCCGGGAACCCACCACCACACATGGTCTGCCACCTCCACCCGCCGAACATGACAGTCTGTCTGTGTATTTTTTATTCATAGAAAGAGAAAGAAATTTCCTTTCGTTCTAAAGCAGGTTTTTAATGCCTTCAGTACTTTTGTCCAGCAACACAGAAACAGGTTTGTTTTGTGTAAAACTGAATAATTTATAAAAATAAATTAAACAACCTTTTGGTGTTGCAGCCAGGAGGGAAGTAAGGGTCAGTCACACACGTTTAGACTTTCTAACGCCTTAAGAAAAACAGTCTTTTTGTTCTGCAGCATCCCAGCTCAGAGTTTGCAACCCGGCGTTATTCGATAACTTTAATAGATACGCTCTCTTAATGTGGACACCTGTGATGTAACCGGGCAGACATTTCAGAACTTCAGTTTATGCCAAGCAGACTTAATGAAAATTTGATGGATGCATACCTATGCTGCTCTAATTACAGGAATAAAATATTGAATGTTGTGTATAAAAGGCTGGGTGGCTGCGAGTCAAACTGAAGATCATTCTGACTCGACCACGCCAAAGTCTTCACCACCGACTAATGAGGACATTTGCTGATGATGGACGGGGGCAGGATTTGCCTCCTGAAAGAATCGAACAATTAGCCCCTCCAGATATTCAACTCCATCTGCAATCAGCTGGGTGAAGCTCTTATCGATTCTTCATCAACAAATCAGAACCGAACAGTTTAAGGGTGACGGCACACAGGGCTTATTGGCTCCAGATTTGCAGGAAGTTTGAAGATATGGTGGACATGTAGTTTGTTTCATTTCTGCAGTACAGCCACACGTTCCAATCTGTGAAGGACTTAAGCACTGGAATCAACTCATCCTGCAAACTGAACTGTGAAAATCTCTCAGCAATCTCAAAACGACTGAAGACAAAGGATATGAAAGTGCTGCATTAGTCTCACTTAGATGGTCTAACAGAAAAAAGGTGAAACACTGAAACTAAATCTAGATAAGCTTCCGCTCTAGACTCCACCCTCATGATGTCATGCATGTAGTTACATTTACAGAAACGGACCTTGTTGATTCATCCAAAACAATCCCAAACATCCTAAGAGTACACTGTAAAATCGGATTAGCTAGCCTTACCTTAGAAAAATCATGCAACTTAATCGCACTTTAACCCTCTGGGGTCCATGGACGCGCATCCACGTCTTTTGAACAGGTTTGATTTGGGACGCTGTAGCAGCAAGACTCCCTGAGTTTCGGTTTCAATTCAACTTTATAAAGGAGCTTATAAACTACACCCCAGTTTTTAAATTTTGTTCATAGGCAACGTAAAAGCGGAGTTATACTAAACTAAAAAACAACCTATTTTTAGACAATCTGATAACTTGTCAAAACAGCAGTTTAGTAATCCGTGAGAGGGAATGTGCTTGTGAACATAAAAAACCCACAAAAACATGAGATCCTTTTGCTGTTGGTGGAAGTCTCACATCTTCAGTTGATAAAAACTATCATTACGTAGCTGAGAGAGAGAGGAAGGCTGCACGAGTAACGAGATGTGCGCAAAAAGGAGCCGCTTCGTGGGGAAAGGAGTGGCGCGAACGGAGTAACAACAAACAATTAGACAGATATTGACGGTAAACTTCATATTTTGGAGCGATCCAGACAGATATATTGTTGCTGCAGTTTAGTCGGCTTTGATTAGGCTTATAAAGGATGATGAGAAGGATAAATGTCCACCAGGCAGTTCAGATAGTACGGCTGTTTTTTGAACTGGAAGCAGAGAATTTGGACGGAGACTCGCAGCCGGAGTCTGAGGCAAATAGCGAGGATCAGCCAGTCTCCAGACCTCAACCCCATAGAAAATCTGTGGAGGGAGTTGAAAGTCCGTGTTGCTCGGCGACAGCCCCAAAACATCACTGCTCTCGAGAAGATCTGCATGGAGGAATGGGCCAAAATACCAGCTACTGTGTGTGCAAACCTGGTAAAGACCTATAGTAACCGTTTGACCTCTGTTATTGCCAACAAAGGTTATGTTACAAAGTATTGAGTTGAATTTTTGTTATTGACCAAATACTTATTTTCCACCCTGATTTACAAATAAATTCTTTAAAAATCCTGCCATGTGAATTCATGGATTTTTTTTCATATTCTGTCTCTCACAGTGGAAGTTTACCTATGATGAAAATTACTGACCTCTGTCATAATTTTAAGTGGGAGAACTTGCACAATCGGTGGCTGACTAAATACTTTTTTGCCCCACTGTATACGGTGTACGTGTGCGCTTCAGATAATCAGGCACAACTGTGAAAACTGGAGCGGTATTTCAAATCTTTAACAGAACAGAAAAACAATCCCTGCAAACAAGAAGAAACAAAAACACAACCTGCACCAAAATAAGGAACGTCTGAGAATGGAAAAGTTCTCAGTTAGAGCAATACTTGGCAACTTTTTCATATTTTAAATTATTGTATTTTCTAAAATGACCCTTTACAGGGTTAACGAAAGGCCACCCAGCCCCTATCGCCCCCTTGGCCAGAATATCCCATTTGCAACTTCATTTTGGTGGGCCACTTTTTTGGGACTTTGCACATTCCAGCACGTTTCCTGTATATTTTAGATCATGAGCACAGCTGATTTGTTTAATTTAATGATGAATCACTCCTGTAGACACTAATGAAGGCTGGGGAGACATTTCAGCTGTTAGATTGTGGTGTTTAAAGGATGAACGCACAGCGAGGGGATAGGTGTTGGTAAGCAAACACTAGGGGGTGCTAAAGGCAAGCCAAAACGGCCTAGTTCTCCTTTAACCATTGACTTCATAAAGATTAGATCCTGCAAGCGCAGCCACCATAGGGAGCCAGACCACGGTTCCCCGGAAGAACGAAAAAATGAACGCAAGTCAACGGGGCTAAAAACGCTATTTTCTAATTCTGCTTGTTTTGTGCCATGGATTTCACATATGATGTCTGTCAATTTTAAAGAAGCATTTTGATGCCAAGAACGCTCTTATTTTCGAACAGGGGGAAACAATACCTTAGATTTTGTGTGAAAATAAGTCCAGGAATACAAATGCGCTTCACGAAAGTGATGTCATCGAACCAGACACGGAGAAAACTGAGGGAAAATGGCTGTAAGTTCTGCAAACTTCCCACAGGAGGAAAGAACCACCATAAATCTGGTCATGTGGTAAGTAGCAGTTACGCTAGGGGAGAGGAGATTTTGTGGTGACGTCACACATGCGACGAGCCGATTTCTAGTTTGTAGTCATGCTAATTACGAACTTTTACAAGCTAATAAATCTCAAAGTACGTGACTGGCATGGTCGAAACACCCACCCACAGTTTTCATTAAAATTGCAATACAACTCATGTGCGATCCAGGGCGTAAGGCAAAGTGGATTCGAAAATTGCGTTTTTAGCCCCGTTGACTTGCATTCATTTTTTTGTTCTTCCAGGGACCCATTATGCAGAAGTGACTTAGGCTCCCTATGGGCAGTAGCGATCGGTGCGGCATCTACTTTTCAATGTCTGTGCTGTTGAGGACGACCTCTGTAATGAACAAATCTACACTAAGTTGAATGAATAAGAATATTCTTTTTGAAATTACACTGACAAATAAACATGCCTGAAGATATTTCTTGTTGTTTACATTACATGCACTACTAGTGTTTGTCAGTGTGTAATTATTAATCAGTAATTATTAGAACTATTGGCTTTTAGAAAATGCTTATGTTGGTGCAACAACTTTTGTTCTGTGCTATTAAACCTACACCCTTTTTAACACCAGTGCTATAAGCTGAAAATGTACATAATTACCTATGCCTGTGTTCTTTTTTTTAGTGTAGAGGCTAAAATAGCTTGGAGAAAATTGAGCTGTTTGTTGCCTTTTAAATATAACAAGTAGCTAATGAAAGCAGGCTTTAAACGGCAGAACAGCTAAAATCTTATTAAACCTCTAACTAAAACAAGGATTCTTCAGTGTTTTTGAAAGCAAAGATGATTTTTATTAAAAAAGGGAAACTGAGAAAAGCTGTTTCAGCATCGATCATTTATCTTTGTACTCAGTTTGACTAAAAATTGGTTTGAAATAATTTAAGTCACAAATTGTGAGCCAGTAACAGGATGAGCTATGGATAAATCATGCCCAGTACTGTAGCCTATACGAACATTAACACACAGATCTCCATTTTTACAGCGCATCACTACTGACAAAGGACCCTGACTCCGTTGTGTAGCTGACAGCCAGATGCAGCTTCACACACTTCCACATGGAGGTCCAACAGAGCAACAAGGCTGTAGATCACTCAGGTTGAGGTGGGATGTTGTTGCAAGAAGAAAAGCCTTCTGGGCTGCAAGTTAAGAAGCATTGATTTGTCATACTCAGCACAGCTTTGCCTGCTCAGACATACTCACCATGCTAAATTTAGACTGCGACAAACTAGGCAAGAACAAATAAAAGATTTTTACTAAGCAGACAATGGCCACAACGAGCAGCAGCAGCAGCACGGTGCAGCCAGCTTTAATACGTCACGAGTAGGGCAGGAGGAAGTTTAGGACCCAAGATGCAGAGAACCAGATGAAAGAGGCAGGAGGTGGAGGATGAAAATAAAATCCTTTATTTAGGAGTAATCCAGGAAGGCAGGGAGCCAAAAACCAAAAATCAAGAATCCAAATATCTAAACCAAGAAATGCCAAAAACACTAGAGACCTAGAAACGCTGGAAACACTAGAGAGCAAAAACGAGACGAGTCTGACAAGGACAATGAACCGACAAAACTCTGTGACACAGACAGGGTTTTATACACTGGGGAGGATGAGAGGGAGATGAACTGCAGGTGTGTGGGGAGAGAGAGACCAGCTGAACTCAATTACTAATCAGGGAGGAAACTAGCATGACCTGAGAATAAAACCTAAAGACAAGAAGAGCAGGAAACATAACTAATAATCTAAGGGGGGAGAGAAACCTCAAACACCGATGGGAAAAACCCACTAGAGAGACTAATAACATGAACAGCTGTAGCTAAAGGAAAATGACCTAAGAGAAAAACCTAAAGACTAGAAGGGCAGCAAACATAACTAATATTCTAAGAGGGAAGCTGAAACTAAAGGAAAAACACTACAGAAAGAAAAACTACAGGGGTGTGACTAAAGGGGGCCACGAGAGCACAGGACCTGGGAGGGGGATACCTGAGGAGGGAAACCTAGAGGGCTGAAGATCTGGGGAAAAATGGAGAACACCGGGAGACACATGAGGAAGCTGCAGACAAGGACACATGAGGGCGCTAGGAGACACAAAAGGATAACCTAGAGAGGGATGGAGAACACAAGCAGACACATGAGGGGAGATGCAGATGCAGACCATGACATAATGTTTGAGGCTGAAATGGAACAATCCAGAACAATATACATCAACCTTAAAGCTGACTGCTGTTGTCGTCTTGATTCTGAGCCAAAAAGGTAAAAAATAGTAACAATTACTATGTGTACACTGACTGTCACCAGCAAACCCAGAGTTAGGGTTTGGTTCGGATTATTAAATGTCAATAAATTAGGTAAAAGTTATGCATGCAACCAAATAAAGGATCAAAATAAATAAATACCACAGTCAAGCCCCACTTTGAAGCAATGGAACTGAAGCATTCTGCTCAGCAACCATCAGCATGTAATACGATGTGCAATCCTACTAAACACCACTCTAAGTTTATCACATTTAAAACTGATTATCACACAGTTTAAATGTGACTGTGTTTCATTTGGTGGGAAAATGAATAAAAACCCAAATCAGTTATACTCAGATCCAATTAAACACGTGTTCATTTATTTAGCTAAACCACAATTTTGGATCAGAACTATTAAATATGTGTTCTTATTGCAGATTCAGGGAAGTTAAACTTCCTGGTAAACCACCATAATGTGCAAATGTTGCTATTTTATGAGTGAAATTACTCAAAGGTGGAGATGTCCACATCTCAGGAAATAGGACCCCAAATCCTGCTGTGTTCTGCAACTTTCTCCTCCAGCTGACTCTGACCCCTTCTTTCCACCGGAGCCGTCAGCAGCACGTTACTGCAGCAGCACGTCTTGCTCGCGTAAGCTGCTGCTTGGTCCTTCCCACGAGACGCGAAGCAGCAGGGGAGCGGCTGTCACCGACGGAGCACAAAGTCACATGAGTGACTTCGTCAGTAAACACAACAACAAGCAGGAGAAAACTACGACATGGCTCCAAAAGTTTTGTGTTTTGTGTTCTGTCCATTTTATAATCGCCAATACGGACCTGAAAAACAAAGGAGACCGCTAGCTAGGTGATAACTTCTCACGGGGCCGCACAGTTAGTAACTTTTTTTAAAGTAAAGCAACCGGAAGGCAGTAAGTTTCTTTATTCTGATAATCTTGTGAGCTTCGCTCCGTTTCCGCATCCAATTTCCTGTCTTTCCTTCCCCAAAAATGTCATACTTGACCCGTTTCAGAGGCGTAGCGCGTAGAAAATAGAACCGACGTTTAAGGGCCGCGACATGCTGCTCCTGAGACGCGGCCGACTCGCGCTGCTGATGGCTCCGGTGGAAAAGGTCCTGTTGACCACAGCGGTTCCTATCAGCAGCTATGACGTGCTGCTGCAGTAACGTGCTGCTGACGGCTCTGATGGAGAGAAGGGGTAACACCCTCAACAGGTGCATCAGAGCTTTTTCCCCCAGAGAACGACTTGCAAGACATTCATTCCTACTATGACTCGCACTCGTATAGCGCCTTTCAGAGTCAGAGGACCCCAAAGCGCTTTACACTACAGTACATCATTCATCCGTTCACACACACACACATTCACACATTGATGGTGATGAGCTACGACATAGCCACAGCTGCCCTGGGGTGCACTGACAGAGAAACCACTGAAAATCTATGAAAATTTTGAATAAAGTTAACCTTTAATGTAACTTTTAAATGATGTTTTGTCAAATAAAGTTCATGTTTTTGCTACTGAGAAGGAAAATTAACTCAAAAATAATAAAGACGAATCAAACCCACTTTTGTTTTCAGTGTAACTTTTAGACAACCTAACAAGTCGTCTGACTGGAATACGGGTGTGGTGGCTATAATCCTATTGCTTTAAGGAAATTGTGCTCTGGAGGGAAATTTTGTATCCTGCTGGACAGTGTTGGGAGTAACGCGGTACAAAAGTAATAAATTACTGTAATGCATTGCTTTTTGCTGTAATGTGGTAATGTAAGGCATTACAGGGAAAGAAAATGGTAATATTTACTCGGTACAATTGTCAGTAACGCGGTAATTACAATGCATTTTCAAACCCAGAATCAAGATGTGGGTTTCCTAAAAATTCGAATTGCGGGAAGCCTGAAAAAAGATCCAGTATCCACATATATGACGTCATTTGTGGACTCAGCTTTGCGGGCATTCTATGAGCAGAGAGGACGCAGCGGAAAAGGCTCAAATACTCCAGCTGCGTCCTGCACGCGGCCGCTGTTATATTCACAAAATCGCTCCACCAAAACAAAGTAATTTGTTTGTGATCGTGTATATCAGCCCATATCCTCTGGTACTTCATGTACTTTTCAGCTGAGTTCATAATCTGTGCCCCGGTGATTTCAACTCATTGCTGCTGGAACGCAGCGCATATTAAGCTTTTTTTGTTTGTTTGTTTTTTTATTTTTATTTTTTGCGTTCAGTAGATCCCTTTCACTGATTAGAAAGTTGGAAATCTAGGAAACAGTTTTTCTGGAAGACGGAGAAAACATGCAGCATGCAGGAAGGTTAGAGAGAGAGAAAGGGCCGGAAATCATTCCAGTAAAATCAAGAAAACAAAACAAAGTGCTTGAAAAGAAAAAAAGTAGGTAGATTTATCCCCAATACACATGTTTACCAGTGAAAAGCAATAATTTATAAACATTTAATATGTATACATGTGATAGAATCAGATCACCCCAGAAGTCAGTCCCACATCCAGGGCCGTATCAAGGCATTTGAGGACCAAGGCAAATATAGGCTTGGAGCCCCCACCACCTCACTCCCTGCTCAGTTAATATAAGATGGCAGCGTGCTGAGAGTACAGATTGTTGTTGCTTTTATTTAATAAACAATCATTTTAAAGCACTGTTATTATATCTGACTGTTTTTAACAGCAATCCTAGCTCAGACACCACATCACCTTTCACATATATGTCATGAGCTCACTGAGCATCACTTTACCAGATTCATATTGAAGTTGTTTTGGTGAAAGTAACTTCAAGTAATGCAAAAGTAGTGTAATGCCTTACATAATATTGTAATGTAATGAATTACTTTAAAAAGAGGGTAACAGGTAATAAATAATGCATTAAAGTTTGGAAGTAACTTGCCCAAAACTGGTGCTGGATGATTCAAGCAGACATTTTACATCCGGTTATGGTTTGTTATTAGAGTTTAGAGCAGCGCAGGAGCACGTTTCAGCCCAAACTGTTCAGGACTTCTCCCTAAATGTGGCTCTCAGTCATGTCGCTGCAGCTTGGCAGCCAACATCTGTCCACTAAATCGTCCTTGCCTTGTTTCTTTCCAAGTTTTCCTTTCAGCAGGCCAGCTCAGCAAAATACTGTAAAACTGGATCACGGACTCAATTCGTCTCCCAGATCCACTTAAACGAACTTTGTTTCACTGATGGATCACCTGCTTGAGCCTCCAGTCTTCGGGGGCTTTTTTCTTAGCATTTCTCTGTTTGGCTTTGGTGGAAAACTGATTCATTCTGATGTTGTTGCTCAGAAATCAGGGAAAACTTGTGACTTGACCCTAAATCAGGAATATGGCAACATAAACAAATAGGACACAAAAATCTGGACACCACGTTGAGACACATTTTACGACAACGTGCAACCCTGAGCCCCAGTCTCAGATGGCTACAGAAGACAAAAAGAAATGAGGAAAGAAGGTAAAGAGAAGTACTCATGTTCCACATATTGATCCTCCACACGCGTCACACTTTGAAACTAAACACCTGGCTAACATTTCCAAATTCAAAACCATCACAGAGAGAAAAACAGCTGCTGCTGAACCTTCTATTAACCTGATTTTATCAGCAAAGTCACTGCGTTGGTCGAAATCTTCATCTGGGTCAGAGATTTAAAAACAATACAACCAGAACCAAGCAAGTGGGGAAAGATGCGACTGACGTTATCACATGATTGCTTCATAAATCCTCAGACTAGAAGTAAAGAGGCTGGAAGATTAAAGGAAGTGTGGTGACTAATGCATAAAACATACAAATGGAGTAACTGCAGAGCCTCGATCGCATTTGTGCAGAATCCCATGATGGAAGAATGAGACCAAACTGCTCGTTTCATGTTTTTTTTCTTTTTAGAAACGCTAAACACTTTCTTTCTGAGAGCACCACTGATTCATCTCCGAGATAGAGGAATCAAAGGGTGAAAGAGCTTTCACTTTCTCCTGTAGTGTTCGGTTAATATTCCAGTGTGTGTGTGTGTGTGTGTGTGTGTGTGTGTGTGTGTGTGTGTGTGTGTGTGTGTGTGTGTGTGTGTGTGTGTGTGTGTGTGTGTGTGTGTGTGTGTGTGTGTGTCTTCGCATTAAAGCGCAGGCCTAAGCATCATCCCAGGGGAGTCAATATGCTGCTCACAGTGAACTCCTTTACGCTGAGGCCATTTCACCTCCTTGCTCAGGCGTTTTCACCGGACTGGAAGGAGTCACACATCACCGAAGGGCACTTCGGAATAAGCTAGAATTAAAGAATACAGCTGTGGTCAAACAGTTTGAGAATTACTCAAATATTAAATGTCACAAAGTTTTGGTAGCAGTGTGCACAAACTCAATGTGTTGCAGCATGAATTATGAATAATTGTTCTGGCATTTCAGCCCTGCCTCCTGCTGACACCATTTGGGCAATCTTCCTAAGACAAGTAAGAGTTTTGATAAAGATGAGGATGCCGTGTTGAATTAGAGCATCAGACTGGATGCTTTAAAAGCAGGGTGGGGCTTAAAATCATTAATTATTTCTCTGTTACCCTGCAAGGAAGCACACGGTCATTGTTGTTTTGCAGAAAAGGGAGCTCCACGGGGTGCTAGCAGGATTTCACATAACACAAAGAGAAGGGGAACATCAAGGGCTTCAAGGGAAGAGGTTTATTTGCTGTGACAAAGTCTTGAAGACATCATGAAAGATCCAGCAAGCATCAAAAATAAGGAGAAGCCTTCTGGACAATGGACTGGTATGAAGAAGAGCAGCAAAGAAGCCACTTCTAGTTATGAAAAACTGGGACGCATTGGCATTCATTGAAAGGATTGTGCAGATGAGGCCTGGAGAAGCTATTCAATCTCCTGTCAGTTTTTTATTATATGTGTGGGGTTGCTTCTTGGCCAAGTGACTGGACTAACTCACAGTTTAACCTCAGAATGATCATGAATTCAAAAGGGTGCAAAACATACTCCCTGAGGAACTCCTCCCAGCGATTCAACGATTCTCTGGCAAACATTACATTTTCTAGAGTGATGAAACACGGTCATAAGAAGGAAGCCAGAACCAAGTGGCTCAACATCAAAGCTGTAAACTACCCAGTGAGATCTTCAATCCTCAAGAGGCAGAAAATCAACAAAAACACATAAAATCTGACAATCAACAAGCATCAATTATGAAGAAAATGCAGCCATCAGTCAGGCTTTGGACCAATGACTGATGACTGATGGCATGCCAAGCTGAACTGCAGGGGTCTTGAACAATGGCCAACACTGCAAATGATGACTCTTTGCACAAACTTCATGCAGTTGTGTTTAAGAAATGTATGCAATCTATTTATGTATGCCTCAGCATAACAAACATCATGACTGTGAGCTCAAATCTACATTTCAAACCCTCGTTTGCAGAATCTAAATGGAAAGAGTGAATATCTTGGCTTCGATTACACAAAATCCATTTAGAAAATCAGACAGCTTTATGGAGACACATGGCTAAATGGATCAGTACCAATTTTTTATTGTGCAATCTGCCTCCAAAAGCCATTACTGTCGCGTAGTTTTTAGTACTCGTTCTTATTTTAGGAAAACGTTCATCTTTAGACAAAACGCAGCAAAATCCTGAAGAGCCCTGCTCCAGCTGCCATTTCAAAAGAAGATCTGTTGGTTAGTGAAGCTGCTGTCTGGCTGCACATGGTTCTATAAATGTGGAGTCATCACAGCGCAAAGCCAGACTGCAATGTTGGACTAATTAGAGAAAGTACCGAGGAGCTGTCCGCACTTCCCGGTGCTGAAACCCGGTGAATCCACCCGGCGTGCACACAAGGAACACGTGTCACGAACACATGAAATCCTTTGAATGACATGAACATGGGCAGAAGTCAGCAGTGATGAGTTATGGTGGGATTACAGCAGTTTGGTGGATTTAGCCCTTTGATGCGCCGCAGATAAATACACAACTCCTCACCAGGACCTCCTGAAACCATGACACAGCGATGTGCGAGAAGAAAAAAGGCCACAATGACCGATGCAAGCCAGAGAAAAGCACTTACACGTAAGCGTGATAGACGAACGCCCATCCCCGCGGTCTCTCCAGCGCATTGTACAGGAAACTCTGTAGTTTCCGATAGCTGGCGTTGTTCTTCGACGGTCTGGGTCTCCCGCAGGAGATGCTGGACCGCGGTCTGCTGAGGATGCTGCCCCGCTTTGTGCTCTCCGAGCCCGCAATGAGCAGCGCCCCATCCCTGGTGGATTCCGGCGCGCCCGGGTCCAAGCCAACGAACCCGACTTTGGGTTTCTTCTCTTCGGCTTGAGTTGGGTAGACCCCGCCGTTGAGAGATTTCTGCACCATTCTGAAGTCAACTCGCCTCTGAGGAGGAGTTGGCCGTGCCCTTGCCGCGGGGATGCATCACCGGTGCTGAGGGGTGTGTGATGCTGGTGGATGCAGTCGGTCCCAGCAGAAGTCTTATCGCAACAACCGTGCGAAAAAATGCACCTTCCGGCTAGCTGACAGGCACAGCATGGGAGGGAGGAATGCAAATATATTACAATCCACTCTAATTACCTCAAGCATCAGCAAATTAGACGCAATCCACGATGATTTCATCACTGAAACTTCATATAAAAAGTAAAAATTTCTTATATGCAACCAGGAGTGCTGGAAAGGCCACACCTGCTGCTCTATAGTCTGCAGAATTGTATAAAGAAAATGTTGCAATCACCACCACAATCTGATGAAAATATGATGTTTCCGTTCTGAAAGTGTAACCTAAGGTAACCTCTCCTGCACAAGGGAGAAGCTCCAGTCAAAGCTCTTATTGGATGATGCACGGTTATACAATATTCATAGGTGCAACTCTGTGCAGTCAGATAAATGCACCAAAATCATGTCAAGATGTTTTATGGGTTGCAGAAGAAAAACGAAATGGGTCCCTGAGGGAAGGGGGGGGGGGGGGGGGGGGGGGAATCCGTGTCAGCAGAAGGAAATTTCATTTCTCACAGATTTCTCCTGCTTTTGCTTCTCTTTGGTCACACCTAAATGTTTCAGATCAGTGACAACTACAGGTCAATCATTTGTAATGAGTCCTGCTTCACCGTGAAAGGATTTTGGCCCAAATCTGCTTTTGAACTCATTCAAAGTATTTTCTAGCATGAATGATCTGTTTATACTCAGACATTCTCCTTCAGGTTTTTCTGGCAGGGGGCAGAATTCAAAGTTCCCTAAAATACAGCAGCAAAGCAGCCCCAGACCATCACACTGCCACCACCGTGTATAATTATTGAGATGAAATTGTTTGTTGGACACCTTCATAAATATTTCACTTACAATTTACCCAAAAGTAATAATGATCATAAACATGTTTTTGAGGCAAATATAGAATAGTCCCACCTGGTTTTCTGTGGTTTCCACGGTGGCCCTACAGGGGTTTGCCCACACAGACCTTAACAGACCCTAAATGGGTTTTCAGAGGGACGTTAATGTTTTGTGAGCAAACGCCTATGGGGCCACCATAGAAACCGTGAAAGGGCTCCATTTTATATGTTGGATCTGTTCTGCCAGTTTGAACCACCATGAGCACTTCGGTCAGCTGATCCGTACCTGATGGTTGTTCCTAGGTCAGAAAGAAATCAAGAGGTGACCATGGGGCGGCAATGGCAGAGGAGTTCAATGTGACAGAGGGTTGCAGGTTCTAGCCCTGACTATGCTAGTGCCCTTGTGGGCAAGACACTTAACCAGTCTGCTGTGGGAGTGACCGGTGGTGTCGGTCCACCCCAGGGGAAGCTGTGGCTATAAAGTAGCCACCACCACCAGCGTGTGAAGGTGCTTGCTCTTGGGTGGATTACTGTTCATGTTGTAAAGCACCTTGGGGGGTTGTAGAACCCTAGAAGTTGCTAAATCAAGTACAGGCCATTTTTTGGGTGGCGCTCCAAATTAGCGGAATGCCTCAGTTACAGTTTTGAAAAATAGACTGCTTTCCAAATACTGTGATTAACCAGGGCTAAGTCGTGTTTTAAAGGACCTATATCATGCTGTTTTACACCTTCCTGAGCAACGTTAGGAACAACAGATGGGAAAATATTACATTTGGAACCAATGAGATGTCATTTTTTTCAGAAATGAAAGTTAGTTCTGTGAGCTAAATCCAGCCTCCACTTGTGTGAGCTCCACAATAGTTCACAGCTGCAGACCCCAGAGTCTGCAGATTCACGCCGACATATCCCAGTGGCTAATGCTGCGGGGCTCTAAGGAACGAGGGTAGGATTATTAAAGAAAGAGATGTATTGCTTTAATTATATAACAGGACAGGGTTCATTTTTACAGATTTTTAAAACGCCATCGATGGGGGAAGATTCTAAATTGTAGCTTTAAGTAAAATTAAGTTGATTCAACATTTTATTTCTTAGAGTGTACATGCCAAGAACCAGAAGCACTCATTGAAAAGAAAACACCACCGTGCCAAGAACGTTTTATTCACTAACTTGTTAAGCTTCCATTTACACTGGCAAGTTTAGAAAGATTCAACCCAAAACTTTTTGTACAGCTATGTTCAGGCAACATAAAATCCCAAATTAAGTTATGCACAAGAGAAAAACTTTACTCAGTGACGTGTTCGTCCAGCTACACCGACATGCTGCAGTCATTAGTTGATCTGAAATGATATATACACACACACACACACACACACACACACCTTATGGTAACTAACTGTAAATTTAAAGAGCCCATTCTAAGCCAAGCGCTAATAAGAAATTATTCAAATGATGGATGATACGGCTGAAAAATGACCCGTGTGTGTGTGTGTGTGTGTGTGTGTGTGTGAGAGAGAGAGAGAGAGAGAGAGAGAGAAACCAGACTGTTTTCAAATAAATAGAAATGATAATGAACGCAGCATTTAAAGATGAGTTCTTGATACTGAGAAAAAATAAAAAACAATTTGCGAGTGAATTCATCTCCAGAACAGAGGCAGCTTCTACATGGTCACAAGTACAAAATGTTTCATATACTATATTAAAAAAAAAACAGCATAACTTATAGCATTTTTGCTGCAATGTCAGCTCTATATAATCTTGCCTGAATTGTTACAGCATGTATTTACAAAAGCATAAAACCTGCAGTAAACTATTGTTACTGTGTTTGAGTCACTAAAACAATCCCTTTGTTTACATCCTAAAAACAGTTTACAGTACGTTTTGTTAACACTGATTGGACCAATCACTGTGCTTCTTTCATTAATAAACATGACTGTTTCCAATTAAAAAGTCAGATTTCAGCCAACATAAGGCAGTCTTTCAACAATTACATTAATATATGAAGAGTTTAGCATCGATTCAACATCTCAACTGATGAACTTTCTGGAATAAATGCTTGTTTTTAGCTACTGTTGTCTGGATTCTCATTAGCAAGCTTTAGTTATTCCATCCCTCACGTGCCCTGATGAGTAATGCAACAACTCCTGATGATACACTTAAATAAAAAATGACATACACAAGCAGGTATATCTAAAACTGGCATGCCATTGGTCCTTTAAATACTGCTCAATAAGTAGGCTGGAATGCTTTTAGACTCTTTAATACCTGAAGAAGTAAGCAATAAAATTGTTCCTTCGGGACACAATAAATAACTATCCTTCATATAGTGCAGTAATACTAAACCTACAGTAATTGCACAATTACCACATGCAATGGGCTGCAAAAGGACCCCCTCCCATTCCAATCTTTTCACCTGTCACTCAACTTCCTGCTTTCGACGTTCTATTTTCTGACCTTCTGCAACTACACAGCCAGCGCACGAGTCCCAGCATACTCAAATCTTTTCCTTCACTTGTGGTCCGAACAGTCAGCCCTGGGGAACGCCAGCCCACAGCTACAGAAGCAACTCTGGAGATTTGCAGTCCAAGGCAAAGAGTGTAACATCAACATTGAAGACAACAGTCAGCTACAGGTAGTTTGGTTAATCCAGTTAATAACACGAGCTCACGTATGAGCTGAAACACTGAATGTATTTTTCATTTATCCATAAGTCGCAGATATTTCACCCATTGTTTTGTTGTTCAGATGAGTTTCACGTCTGAAAACAGACATCCCAAAGTCGCAGTACATGACTCAGCCTTTCTGTGTGTGATTAAAAGTTCCTCTTTGTTGTTGTCTGAACAGTTTCATTTAGTTTATACATTAAATTCCATGCTGAGATGACCCCCGTTGACCTTGCAGGTGGTGGGTGGAGAGGCAGCTTCGCTTAGAAATGAAAAGACAGTCTTATGATCTCTGTCATCCCGTTTATAATTCCACTTCCTCATTTCTCCTCTCCTGGGAGGGATTATTAGAGGTCACCGTCTGAGGGTGGCAAGCACAACTTGAAGAGCCTGTTTAAAAAAGACAAAAATAAAGTTATGTTTTATGATGTTTGGTAGTAGTTCAGCAAGCAAATTTCTGAGTGCTTAGCCTCTGCCTACCTCACTCAACACTAGAGTAAACAAAAATATGTTGTATCTTCTTAGGGGTACAAGAAATAACCACTGGGTCGCTCCTGTTTACTGGCTTCGGTTCTTTAAACAACTCTGGAGCTTTTTGTTGGCTGGTGTCGAATCACAAATACCTGCTGCTGTGTTAGCTCACCGTACATTCGGCAACCTCACAAACTGATAAAAACAGCTACCCAGCCGGATCGATACATTAGTCTGCTTTGTGATTATTTCACTGTAGAATTCTTACATATTGCGCCTTTTAAGTAAGTTGTATTTAAATGCATGTAGCTCCAACGCATAATTATCTAGTCTCTTGTACTTAAATTTTAAGTGCAATCAGTTTGCATGTTTATTTATTTTTTTAAATAAGCGGAACTAACGAGATTTTACAGTGTAGGTTTAAATGGAACAAGTTGACGTAACTTGGTTAGTGAAATTCTACATTTTCTTTCCTACAGCGTAGGAAGCAAAGAGCAGTAAACAAGAATTCAGCCTCGTTTATGAACAGAAAATGATGACTGGGGCAGAGCTGACTGGGAACGGTTTTGTACCTTGGCGCTGATGGAGGCATCTGGTCCATCACCTTGAGATTCTTGGCAGAGAGTTCAACTCTTGCCCCCTGAATGAACAGAGGGTTTAGGTTTATACGCCCCACAATAACAAATGAAACAGACAAGCTACAAACAAAATCATTGGCTACGAAGTGTAAACTGACGAGTAAAAAATAAACTAAAAGGCATGTTGTATGAATGTATTTTAACCCGTTACTGTCCACAAAATCACAAAAGTTCATTTTTAAATATAGTTAAGTTCAGTAAATGCTTCAGAATGTGCTGAAGAGACCGACTACAACACTAAAGCCTAAGTATGCTTCTGCGTCAGCTCCACGAGGGAGACGCACACACATTGATGGAGACGTTTTAATCTGACACCCCTTGTGTCCAAGTCTCACCTGCTTCCTCATAATGTCCATGGTCTGCATGAAGCAGCGCGGTAATAAGCTGTGGTTCCGGGCCAAGACCATCGCCTGCTCCAGTGTCACATTTAAGGTACACCTGCAGAAATTTATAAAAAACAAAGGGGCCAAACAGATCACTTTGTGGTCCTTGATGAGGTTGTCCACATCTGCGGAACACCTTGAGGAGGTCCAGCTTAGTTTTCATGGTTAATTAGAGCATATCACGAATGTGAATTCTGCTCTCCTGGTTTCAAGGTGACGGTGGAGCGATTACAACACAAGCAGTTTAAAAAATGCTGGTGTGCACTGACCTCTGCATGCCCGTGCCACACATGGTGATGTGGCAGGCTCCCAGGCGGTTGCACAGCTCAGAGGACACACACAGCACGCTGATACCTGACGGGTGGCCCTGGACACTCGGACGCGCATTCACGTAGGACTGCATGAGCCGACAGAGGTCGTCCAGCGTGTTGAGGGGTCGCAGCAACTGTAGAAAAGCTGAATTTAATTAGGAGACCATCCAATAACTCAACATCACACCTTGACAAGTCATTTAAACTACTACTGATGGCTGAAAAAGGTCATTTTGATCATTTTCAAACCAATTTGAATAAATACAGAATAGCATAAGATTAAAGCTGGGGTATGTAGTTTACTTTTTTTTCAAAATGTTTATATTTGATGATCTGACCCATTTCTATGATATAAGGTAGATAATCTTTCATAATTTATATTCCCCCTAAGTCCCTCACCTGGCCTCTGCAGCAAAATTAATCATTTACACAAGCCTAAAGCGTTAACCAGTAGTTAACCAGTAGATTTACCTATCCACAAGGGGGAGCTGTCAATCAACAAGAATGCACCCCAGTTCTCAACTAGCTTAAACGCTAACCCGACCTGTACTGAATTAAAGTCTACTTAAAGCTAACTGTGAAAGAGGAGGGAGGGGAACCAAAATGAGTTTCTTTTGTGTGTTGGAGCAGTGATTAGCATAGCATTCAGCCTTGTGCTACAACAGACTACTGCTTTAGCCTGTTGCAGCTTTAGCAGGAGTGCGCTAGCACCGCAAGTGCCGGATTTGTGCTGGTTTCAGACGTTTCCCAGCTTGAACACTGCAGATTTGATTCAAATGAGTGTTTAGCAGCTCCTGGAGAACCAGATGAAGGCTGAGGAGACGATTCAGCAGTTACAGCCAGGTGTGCTTGAGCAGGAACATATCCAAAACATTACTTGTCTGTTAGCGCAACAAGGCTATTTCTGTGCACGTGCACATTATGAGGCATAGCCTTTAGCTCCTTCCTGCAGATGGGTCTACAGCCAGTCAGATTTGTTTCCTCTCCTTGATGACATCACACTACGGACCCCAGCTTTAAGTAATTAGCTGAATCAACTATGGGAATAAATTAGAAAATTATTTGATAAGTAGCGTAACTGACTTGTCACAAGAATGCAAACAATAATCAAATCACACATTCGGGTGTTTATTTCTAGGATCTTTCTGCATGTTCTACACATTTTACACCAACTACTGTCAGTCTGGGTCACTAAGGAGTCGAGTGGACATGAAGCGGTTGCTAAGGTTGAGGTTAGTTGGAGTTAAGCAGGAGATCTTGGGAAGCTAGTGGGAGCTTTCCACATGACGGGCTGGCAAACCAGTTCAGCTTACTTTTGAAATGCTTGGTTGCAGGTCTCTAACTTCAAGGCCCAGTATCTGTGCTTAGCATTTACATTCAGTCACAACATTATATAAAATAAAATGACTTTTATGACATGAGCAGGATTTTGTTGGTGTGATAAAACATGATGCTGAATGTGAATATTTACCTGGTCGATCTTCATTGCTGTGGAGTTCGAGTCTGTAGGGAGGTTCGACTTCTCCAGGTAGAAAGCCCTGCAGGAACAAAATCCTTTCAATTTTATTTTATTATTTAGCTTAAAATTTGCACAAAATTTGAGTCCCATGAGTCGTTTTGTTTGAGCGTTGAGTCGGGCACTAGCTAAGGCACACCTCTTTAAAATCAACAGATCTTCTACTGTACAGATAAAGAATATTTAATAAAGAAAATCATGAATTATGGAAAAACAAAGAATCTTCCTGACATGTAAACAATTGCTTTCTCTTTTTCGGACCTTTACTGATATTATTTTGCTGTTGTATTTGGTATTATTGTCCTGCTGAATGCACACGTCACTCAACCACCAATTCACATTTGACGTGATTATTCTGGGATAAAACAAATTATGATTCATTAACCCTTTCACTCCTGAGCTCACATGGGATATGCGTGACATTAGTTTAGTTTTTTTAACTGTGCTTTTGTATATCATAACCAAACATCTCTACTCTATGTAACAACTCATCCATCTCTCCCTTTTTTCTTCTGCTTATTCGGGGTCGGGTTGCGGGGGCAGCAGCCTAAGCAGAGACGCCCAGACTTCCCTCTCCCCAGCCACTTGGGCCAGCTCCTCTTGGGTAATCCCAAGAGTTCCCTGTCCAGCTGAGAGACACAGTCCCTCCAGCGTGTCCTGGGCCTGTTTGGACGTGCCCGGAAAACCTCACCAGGGAGGCATCAAGGAGGCATCCTGACCAGATGCTCGAGCCACCTCAACTGACTGCTGTCGATGAGGAGGAGCAGCGAGTCCACTCCGAGCTCCTCCCAGATGGCCAGGCTTCTCACCCTCGCTAGCAGTGGCGGCTCTAAGAGTTTTCTGAGCGTGGGGCCATCAAGGGGCCACAATATTTATAGAGATGAGTCCAAATATGAGCCCAACAGGATTTCACACCAGAAATTCCTAATTGGATCATTAAGAGATTTGCTTGGAATTGACATAATCACCATTCATGAACATATATTTGGTCTCCCACTAAAACAGCATTTGAGTTAAATTTCTAGCTCTTATTTTAACCTTAACTAGAACTGTTCTGTCATTCCCTGCAAGGTAAAAAAATTCCCAAGTCCAGGGAATGATCCAGCACCTCCTGCTGCCTCCTTTCACGCTTTCGTAGCAACAAGTTTTCACTGGACAAGTTTGGATGCGGAATTGCATCCACTGATAATTTGATCTTTGTCCAAAGGTACAGATGAGTGACTGAACAGTTCAGGGGGCCAATCAGATTTCAGCATGGGCCAGTGCCCCCTGGCTCAGACACCCTGCAAAGAAAACTCAATTCGGCCATTTACAACCTTGTTCTTGGGTCGCTACCAAAACTGATAGAAAGATTGGAACATAAACCAACCAGTAAATAGAGTTTCACCTTCCGACTCAGCTCCCTCTTCATCACAACGGACCGGTGCAACGCCCGCATCACTGCAGACGCAGCATCAATCCGCCTATTGACTTCACGCTCCATCTTTCCTTCAATTGTGAAAAAGACCCTGAGAAACTAAGGTGCTTTTACAAGACACACCATGTAATATTACCGCAATGGTATGTCTATAAACGCGCCACGCTGGCATGGCGTTGCATTAATTTTGCGGCATTCGTTCGCCTCGCTTGGTAGTAATATTGCAGTAATGGTCTGTCGTATGCGCCCTGGCGCAACAGAGGCAGATGTCATGATGACGTGGGGAGTTATTGCTGAGCTCCGGCTGGCAAATTTATTGAAAATGAAAGTAAACACAGGCAATAAGGTTTGTTTTTTGAACAAAATCAGCTGAGATGGCAAACTGGAGCGCCGCAGCGCTCCACGAGCCTCTCTGTTAGAGCTGAAGCTCAGATCACCAGAGACTACACAGGGACTGATGGGGACAGACACCTTTAGGAGCTGCTTGTTAAATAAACTTAACGATCACGGCTTCAATCGCAATAAAAAGCAAGTTATGTCCAAGATAAACGAAAGTCTGCGGCAGCGCAGAGACCGCCCCCATACCCCCTTTATGCCGCCATCACCAAATCTTTTATAAAATTGCCACGATTGCGCCACATTACTGCCACGGTCTGATCTCATAAACGACCTTTATCCTCCCCAGGGAGCCGCGGCAACGGAAGTTACGGTGTAACTATGGTTCTGTGAGTTCCTGGATGACTGCCAGTCACAGGGGTCACTCGGAACTTCTCGGGCGAGAAGATCCCGGGAGACCCGAACGTAGCCATCGGCGCGTAATTTATAGATTCGCGACCAGGTGCGCTACGTGTCACGTGCGTGACTTTGTTTACATTAGTACTCGACCTGCGCAGAGGGCGAGGAGATACATCAGTCAGGAGGGAACGAAACAGAACTCCCGTTTTGCAAACGCTCTGGTCCTGTAAAAACAGCTTCCACAGCTGCTCCAACGCCAAGCACATCTGCTAGAAAAATAACAACTACTGCTTGTAGCACCACCAAAACCACAGCTGCTTCTTAAACTCCTCCAGCTGAGGCAGGACCTCGTCCTCGATGGAAAAGGGTGGAATATCCCCTCTGGGTCCTGTATCAACTTTTACAAAAAAATAACAGCTTGAGACCAAAATGGTCTAGGATGCAGCTTCACGGATAAACTGGCATAAACGGGCAGCTCTTATCTTTCTTATACTGAAGTGTTCACACGTTTTGATGACCTGATGTAGGGTATTGGATCAGCACTGGCTGCTGCTTCCAAGTTTGTATGAAAAGTTTAGGATGAACTTTGTTTTTCAGACATTTTTTCTGTCTAACAGATTTGCCCTACAAACAGAATCATGATGCATTTAGTAAAGATCTGATGTCAAAACTCAGAATAAAGATGGCTTCTTAGTTTTGTTGTTCTTGAAAATGAAAACACAACCTAAATATTGAGAATTGATCCATCTCAGGGAGTCTTTTGCATTTCTTCAGAAGGTTTGGGATTTAGTAAATGGCGTGTGGCGATCTGGTGGTTCATGCAGACCAACAGAGAGCAGTGGGTTTCTCCTGAGAGTCACTGAAGGGCCGAGTAGCACGGCGTACCTGAGTCTGCGATAGTACGCCTTGACCTTCTCCAGCGACACGGCGTTGATGCGCTGCTGGAAATCCTCCAGGTCAGTGTACTCTGGTTGGGACAGTCCTTCTGCACGCTCCAACGCTGGAAATGAAAAAAGAAGGGATTACAATTCATTTTATTTACAACAAACTTTATAAAACTTTACAAAAATCTGCTTTTCAATCAAATAAACAAACCATCTAAACACTAAAGCAGATTTTATTCTGAGCTCAGGTGCTTTCATTGTAAAAAGAAAGATTAAGCTCCAAATATCCTCAATCTGCAAGCTCTTGAACTAATTAGAATGTCCCCCTAGCCTGCAGCCACGTCTACTAACCAGTAGGTGGCGATGTTCGACCACAAACCTGCCAGTCTTCCAGAACAGTAGGAGCTATTTTATTGGATTAGAGTTCCAGTTAGCACTTATGTATGGGAAATGAATGGCTATTTGGCAGAGTGGCAAGATGCTTAATGCTCTCCCGCTGTCTCTGGTGGAGAACTGAAAGAAGCAAAAGAGAGTGCAAAGGTGGAGGAGTCCAATAAATGGCTTCGGTGTAACCTAATAAAAAGCACCTAAAGCGATCAGCAGACGTACACCTGTGAGAGGCTGAGAGGGAGCCTGCTCTGATGTCTGATTTCCGTAGCACTTTAGGTGCATTTAGGGCGTATCCTAGTGTGTGTAGAAGGCTTCAGCGCTGACGAATCCTATATAATAAAAACATCCTGCTGCCTTTAATGCAAAGATTTCCATTTAAACTGTCCCAGTCCTACCCCTGGTGAAGAGGATGGTTTGGAGCTTGAGGCTGCCTCCGTTCTGCAGCCGACTGGGCAGCTCGCTGAAGTGACAGCTGTCCAGGTACATGGTAACCTTCAGGGCATGCCGGCTGCCCTCCACCTGGTACGACACAGGTGTGTCTGCAGCACAGACACAAGAAACAACACAGGGAGATCAATTCAGGCTGGATGAACAACTTCAAGGATTAAAATATATATTCGAGTTGTCTTATTTTAACTTAAGGATTCAATCAAAACCACAAGCTGGTGTTTACAATATTAATCTCGTCAAGGGGTACGGCAACTTATTTGTGCTACAGGTGACAAAATAGAAAATGATGGTGGTTTTAGACCTCAGAACATGTTTAAATGGTAAACAATATTTTTAGAAACACACCATAACTTGCATCAGGTTCCAAGCAGTGAAGGAGGCAGAATAATTTTACACTGAACCAAAATAACACAAAAAGTTTTATAACTTTTTGATGTTTTGAAAGTATTTTGATGCCATTTTTGTTTCAAAAATGAAAAAAAAAAAATCTGAATAGAAATTTTTATTTTATTTCTAAGGGATGATTGTTTTAATGGAAAATACTTAAACCTGCCTTTTTATTATATGTATACTTTTTTATTTAATTTGTAGTCTAAATTATTATGAGCCATCGTAGAACATCCAAAGAGCCACAGATTGCAGGTCCCTGGGTTACAGTAATAATAAAAACATAACAAAGCCTGAGGAGCCCAGTAGCGTTAAGCTATCTCCTGATTTTCATGAAAAAGCTGCTTTATCCTGAAATCTCTACATTCGAAAATAATTAATTAATTTTACAAAAAAAAGCAAATGTCCTTTGTTGTTTTTTTTATCTGAGTGGCTCTAATAAGTACATACTGCATGGAAGAAAACAATTAAGAATAAAAAGTGAAAATATACCGTATTTGTGACACCATGCACTTATTCTTGTAACATTTTAGCAGCAGAGACTGTTGACCAGAGCTGAGAAATTGGAAGAAGCGACCTTTACGATGTAACCTTTAGGGTCAGTGCCTTCCTGGAAAGCCCATCAAGTCCTGGTCCTTTAGAGTTGGCTTTGATGCTTCGGGCGGAGCGTGTTTTACTCGCATGGAGTTGTACTGCTGCTGCTATTAGCTAATCAATATCTGATGCCACTGCCCGCCCACCTCCACTACTGCACTGGCTGTTCGCAGCATCAGCAAAATCACGCTAAGGAAACAGTTTCCACTTCAAACAACACAAGAACAAACCTGCACTGATATAAATCTCTGCATGCCTGTCACTACTAGTGTGGACGGTTTTCTGCGTTTGTATACATGCATACTTTCTGCAGCTAAGCATAAATCTGGAGCAGCACGATTCTGCCTATCCCACAGTTTTCCTCTTTGAAAACGAAAGGGCCTGGAGTGATTTTCCTTTGAGCTGCAATCTTCACTGACCATATTGAGGCAGTGGAAAAGTGCACTTATGCAAGATGAAGCCACCTTTTGTGTAAGTTGGCTTTTAGGTTCATGGTAACCCGGGCAATTAGAAAAGCACAGGAAGCAGCGTTATTAAAACAAGTCACCTAGGTGTGTTGTTTAGTAAACATGCTCACAACAACCTGAGCGACTCCTCAGTTCACAAAGAGGCATGACAGAACAACAGATTACTCTAATAATAGATATTTTGACCTTGAGCTGTTTGCAAGTAATGCAAAATAATATGTAATGCACATTTTCATGCTGCAAAAGCAAATTCACTTTGGGTTTGATTGTAAGGATTTTATTCTGTTGTGGCTTGGCCAGGAGGGCATGGTGTTAAAGGAGAAACCCATATTTATATATCTGCTGTAAATGTGTCTGTTTAAATATCATTTTCACCAGCTGTCTCTCTTTAAATAGTGAAGTGAATGAGGTTCTGGAAAAAGTGCCCCTGAGCTGCATCTAAACAGCCAATTGTGTTTGGTTGCTAGGGATAATTGGAGAATTTTGGCCAATCGGCATAATTTAATTTATTGTCTATGGGGCACCAGTTGATAGCGCCCTTGCTACAGGAAGTAGCTAGTTAACTAGCATGCTGGAAGTTGCTGGATCTCCTTTCCCCTCTCTGTCTCTCTCCCTCGTTCACACACACACACACACACACACACACACACACACACACACACACACACACACACAGTTGATTTAAAGAGCAAGTCACGCCACTCCCATTTCCTGTTTGAAAAATACGTCACAAGGAGGCGTTGCTTTGACATCCTATAGTACCAGATAACATCATAGGGTACCTCTTAGCCAATAGCGATGGCAGACTTAAATTCAAATGCACTAAAGGGCCAAATAATTGACTGCATGTGTCTACAGAATAATTACACACACATTTATACATCATCAGCAAAAAATTTGATTTTGGGGTGACTTGTTCTTTAAATTGGTAAATATGAACTCATACCTGCAGCTGCTGAGGTAAGATGTGTTATTTGTTCTCATTTTCTGTGATTATAATGTTCAAAACCGGATATCTACCGGTAATTCAATTTCTACGTTGTGTTATTACCACCTACTGGTGGAAATGAGTACTGCACGTTGGGGTGTGGATGCTCTGAACATGAGACAGACTGAAAATTCAAGCTTAAAAACAAACTAATGCCACATTCTTTTTTCATTTGAAAACTTAGAATGAAATAAGGCATTTTTTCAACATAGCCCCACCCAGAATATTTTCACCATCCGCCACTAATTTTATTTCTGTCTACTTTCCTGTTAATAAAGGTGTTTTTTCTTCATCTAAAGGTGCTTCACATATTCTGTTTGTGTCACAGCAAAGAAGCGCTTCAGAATAAATTGTATGTCACAGTCTGCCAAGAGTTTCCATCTGTGACACAGAGGATGTAAAAAAAAAAACCACTTCTCTTGCTCGGCTTAAAGATAATTGATGGAGCCACCATAATGTTGTTTTAAGTCTATTTAGTCGCTCTTCACTGAAAAGAAAATGAAATCTGGTTAGGCTAAATTGCATTTTGGGCATCAATAACTTCCATACATCCTCCTGACAGAAGTTTGTTTGAAGCAGGTCAGACCACCTAGCTTCTCATCAGGAGCAAAGTCTGTCTTTGTGGACGGAGTCTCTTACTTGCAACTAGACACTCATCCTCCAGTGGCTTGAAGAACACAGTGACTTTGTCCAGGTCTAACAGGGCCGCCTTGGTGTCCTCCAGCATGGTCCGCTCCTCTTTCTGCCAAAGGAGGGAGGGAAAAAAGCAGAGTTTACACCTACAGGACAGCTGCTGAGCTGTAAGGTTAGGTTTAACCAGGGAAAAGAGAAACATTTGCACTGACCAGATGTGGAGCAAGTGTGGACTGGAAGTGCAGCAAAACCCCAATGACAGAAACTTGCTCCAGCCACTTGCGGCTGGTTTCCTTGCCGTCTTCCTGGTACTCGCCGGCGTTGTTGAACCGCGAGCGTAAGGCGGTGAGCAGCTGCTCGGCCAGCGTGCACAAGGCGCCCGTCGCTGCCTGGCAGAAGATCACATCCCGTCTCAGCTGCAGAGAAGTGTCTGTTGTTGAGAGAGAGAGAGAGAGAGAGAGAGAGAGAGAGAGAGAGAGAGAGAGAGAGAGAGAGAGAGAGAGAGAGAGAGAGAGAGAGACAGAGAGAGAGAGAGAGAGAGAGAGAGAGAGAGAGAGACAGAGAGAGAGAGAGAGAGAGAGAGAGAGAGAGAGAGAGAGAGAGAGAGAGAGAGAGAGAGAGAGAGAGAGAGAGAGAGAGAGAGAGAGAGAGAGAGAGAGAGAGAGAGAGAGAGAGAGAGAGAGAGAGAGAGAGAGGGAGGGACGGAGGATGTCAAAAAGGAGGAGGAAGAGAGAGCAGCAGCAACATGCAAGTAAAGGAAAATGTGTGACGCAGAAAACCACCAGTAGCACAATGACCTACAGCTTGTACACTTACATTTCCCGTTTCTTCCCCTACTGGTTGAAAGCAGAATTACAACTGTTGCAGGCTTTGCAGATAACAACGTTGTCTTATATTTAGCATCTGTTTATGAATATATGATTATTGGCAGTTCAAAAACAGAAAAAATAGGACTTTGATACATTTTTAGACTATTCAAAACTGAAAGAGGATGTAGGCCGCACCAATGTTCACTCTGGCTTTAGCCCTCCAGGGGCGCCTCCAGAAAATTTTGATAGGAGTGGCAAGATGGGGCCAAACAAATTTTTGGGGTGGCACACCAAATTGAACCTTGGAGAGTTTAGTCTGTGGTGATGTATTGCATTGCTCTTTTATTCATTTTTTTAAAAATGCAGTACGTATCCAAAACAATAAACTTACATTTTACAAACACAAACATTTCAGAAAAGTGCATTTCAGTTTTTTTAAATGTTATTCCAAATTAAATTTACAATTCTTTTTAGGTTAACTCACCTGTTGCTTTCACAAACTATGGCGATAAAAACTTTTTTTAAACTCCAAAGACATTACTTCACCCCGATGCCAAGGACAAATTATTTTACTGATGGCCAGTAAGCGAAAAAAGCTAACTGCTAGTCTTTATATGAGCTCCCAGCACTGTAAAGCTGTAAAGCAGGTAGAAACCTCCCACTAGAGCCGACCCAAACCAAAGTTGTTTAGTTTCTGGTCAGCAGAGGGCTACAGAGTGCTGTCCCATGTGAAGCTGCTCAAGTTTCTGGCTCAAGAACCACTGAAACCAGTTTAAAAGCAATAGCTTAGCAGGGACGCCCAATCCTGGTCCTGGAGTGCTGGTGAACTCTTTTTCAACACACCTGATTTCAGTCAGAAGGTGATTAACAGGCTTCTGCAGAGCCTGATGAGCTGCTGCACAGGTGACCTGAATCAAGCGTGTTGGAGCAGAGAAACCACTAAAACGTGCTGGACCAGAATTGGGCACCCCTGCCTGAAAGTGTTAAAAACTCTCCAGTGTGGCTTTCAAACAAAGCAGGTGGGAACTTCATAAGTGTTAAAGGGATCAGCAGGTGTTCTATAAAACTGGCTAGGACTTGATGGATGAGCTCATTTACCAACAGCAATCTCTTAAGATTCTCCAGTTATGACTGTTCCTGTTTCCTGACGGGAGCACGACCTGTCTCTTCTGCTAATTTCATGGAAAATGAAAACTAAATATAATCTAGTTTGATTACCTGGAGCTGTCTCACTCCGAATAAGAGGCATTTTGTGTTTTAGGACTGACCTGTGCACTTGAGCAAAGCCAGGAGAAGCCGGTTCTTTCCATCTGTTGAGGTAGAATCAAAGCAAAAATGAACAACTGCAGACGATCATGTGACCGGTTGGCTGTGCTTTTGCACTTTTCTTCAGCTCACCATCCACAAATCTCTGCAGGCTCTCCACCAGCGTCTTGATTGAGTTGGGCAGGTTCCAAGGGTCCTCCTGGATGTTCTTGTAGATGGCATAACGACAGCGAGCGATCCAGTCGTCCGCTTGAGGAAACCCTGTTTGCACAAACCCACAGGGAGTCTGTCTGCGTGCCTGATGTCCAACATGTGCACTTTAAACCCACACAGACACAAACGTGTACCTGGCTGGCTGTGGTCGGGGTAGAAGTGTCTGGTTTCCTCGCAGGCCTTGGTCATAACAGGTCCTTTCAGGAGGCTGTTGATTGATTCGACCTGTAAGGAAACAACAAGGATTCACTACAACTGTCTGTAGACCCAGCCTTTCTGTGCTCATTCACATCCTTTCACGCATCACTGCATCCATCTACTACTACAGAAAATGCTGTAAAAAGTGTGTTCAGTGAGGAGAAAGCAACACAAACAGAGGCTACTTTGCTGACAGAGCCATTAAAACATGGCTAGCATTAGGGGCTAAAAATGCAGCATTAAAGTGGGCCTAAAGTTATTATTTCAATACATTTGCAGTGGTCTCTGATTGGATAACAGCAACATGACTCTACCGCTGACTTTGCTCTGCAACGTTGATGTTTCATCTCCACTGATGGAGTTCTGCCATGTCGTTGCTAATGCTAATGGTTAGCTCATACAAAGAGCTCTTGCGCTCCTCTATCGGGTGTGTGTGTGTGTGGGGGGGGGGGGGGACAGAAATTCATGTATAGATCATTAACATTTATGATATGCAAATGACTCTCCTCTGATTGGCTAACAGCAACAAAACTCATCCGATGCCTCCATTAGCTCTCCTTTGTTGGATAAAAAACGTTGATGTTTTATTTAAAAATAAATAAACCACAAGCTAAAATATGTTTTATCTTGTTGTGGAGTGGCTAATGCAAACGGATAGCTTCTAATAGCCTAGATGTGCTCTGCTCTCTCCAGGAGGCTAAATCAACACATAATTGAGAAGGTCTGAGATTGTTTTAAGAATGAGTTTGAATTTATTTTAAGACTGGTTTCAGAAACATAAGAAATTGCATTATGTTAATGTTAGTGGATCAATTTAAGGTAGATTTGTTTTGCCCTTTAGCCCACTGTGAAGTTAAAAAAAAAACTCAATGTTTTAAAGGAGACGTAGTATAACATTTTTCATAAGTTATAATAGTTCTACGGTCGATACAAAACACGTTAATGAAGTTCTTCACATAAAATCTATTCTTCTATTATTGACAGTTTTCGTACCTTCCAGAATGAGCCGTTTCAGGTTGCTGTCGCTTTAAGAAAACGAGCTGTAGCTGGCCACACCCACCCCACACCCACCCAGGCTGCTATAGGCTGAAACGCTCCGACAACCAGCAGATGAGATTTCATGACTTTTGCATTTAGTAAATCCCAATTACATCACCAAAAATACTCGTTTCAAAAAGTTCCCTTTTTGACATCACAAACAGACTTTTTGAAATGGCATGTTTTGGTCATATAGTTTCTAAAACCAAACACTAAGAAAACAGATGGATTGTTTTGATGCTTGGAGAATTGCTTAACACTCAAAAAGTCAATGCGTCACCAACATGAAGCATTTATTTTATTCATCTCTACTGAATAAAGTTAAAAAGAAACACTATGGGTGTTTCTCAATGTCAAGGCGTCTGGCCTTGCGAGGCGATGTCTTGCAAGGCCAAGCGCCTTGCTTACGAGGACACTGTCCGTCTTTGGTCAAAGAAAACAGTTCAATGAAACAGACTTGCATCACGTGACTGCGGCTTCCACGGCGGTCACGTAACGTCACGTGACACGGCAGATAACGTTATATTTTATACGTATTAGTTTCTATATAAATATATAACAAGCCTTTTACTTTTTAAATTGTGTATATGTTCATTAAATTAAATATATATGCGAGTTACTACCCGCTAGCCACCAAAGCGGCAATTACTAAGCAACTAACCAACCATAGATAACTTCTTTGGATACAAAAAAAAAAAACATTATAATTAGCTGACTTACTTTTAAACTTAAAAATTGTCCCCAAAGTAGCTGCCGGCTTCTGATCCGCCGTCCTTTTGAAAGTACTGCGGTGTATTCTGGGTAATTTTTGACCAAGGCTAGGCTACAAGACACCTCCCGTGTATCCTTGCTCTGCTAGCTAAACGGCTAACAAACGGAGAACACACATGAACATTGGAACACGTCTTGGCGGCTCCTGATGATGTATCTCCTAGGCAACCGGGGCAGGGCCAAGACATCAAGGCAAGGTTCCTTGACATTGAGAAACACCCTATGACTCACCTGGTTAAAAAGGTGCTCAAGGCAACCATGAAGCTTGTCCTGTTTGTCAGAGGGAATCCTCATGTCGCAAGGCAGCTCATCTCCTATTGGAACCAAACACTTGAGATGTATTTCATGCCTTTTGCACATTTTAAATCCCACTTAAAAGGGAAGTATTTCTAACTGAATGAATGTATAGCTTATAAAAAACAGAGGACACATACTTGGCTCAGAAAATAAAATGTGGTTGTGGGTTTATCTGAGGTTTAGAAAGCTCTTGACCACAATTAACCCTCCCAAAATGTCTGAAGTACTCGTCTTTTTTTTTAAGTAGCAAAATACAACAACTTTTTCTAAAGCTAAATTAGATTAATTATATTCTTTATTTGACATTATTACATTATTAGATGGTGTTAGAGCACTACACCCCAACATCACATGTAAGACTTGATGAAACTTGAAATCCAAAACAAAAAGAATGAAACTTGAAATCCAAAACAAAAAGACAAGAAGTCTTGTGCCAGAGGACAAACTTAAGAAAAATATATAACAGGCCATCTGTTACCTGATCCCATCTCATCACTGCCCAGATAAGAGCTGTTACTCCGTACGCTGGTGTAGGACAGCACTGAGTCTCTGTTGCTGTTGCATTCACTGTAAACACGCACAGACACAAACGTGCAGAATTTATACGAGTGTAAAAAAAAAGGTGTCGTTTCATTCTTAAACCACAAACAGAAGCTGGAAGGCAGCAACCTGTAATTATGCGATTTACAGCCTGCAAGACCTAAAATGATTAAATAAGTCTCACAGCAGCAACTCCGGGATTGCATAGAGGAGAATCCAGTTAACACGGATCAGTCATAAAATAAAACAAGTCTGAATTAGATTCAAACATTTAATTACGTTCTTGGTCTTTTTGACAGGTTTACATGCTGCTGTGCACAAATTCATGCCTTCCTGTGACAGGTTGGTGAAATAACTTAGTTTGGCGTTTACAGTCACATTTTCACATGATTCAACGTGATTACTGGGAGCATGTGTAGGATTTATGTGGCTCAAATTATACATGGATTTAAGTGAACATGCTTGAAATCCCCTCAGAGAAGCTCTGAATGATTCACAACCCGCATTACCCTGACCAACGGCCAACGAGTGACTATAAACAGTGACAACAGTGGCTTTGTCTCCTCTTCCTCTGCTAATATTGGGCTTGGCTGGAGGAAAAAGTGGGCAAATCGAGCTGGAGATCACCTGCCCTGTTATTCTGTGGTTTCTAGTGTGTACTGGTGGGGTAGTGGGAAGCAATAAAACTAAAAGGAGAGAGTTAAATTAAATATAATTTCCCAATCTGCATTTGGGTTGAATTCACACACACACACACACACACACACACACACACACACACACACACACACACACACACACACACACACACGCAGAAATACAGTAATTTCCTAATTTAAGCTTTGCCAAAAGTGTGAGCACCAGTGAGATGTGTGTCCTTGCAGACGCGTTTTTGCCAAGAAGGTAAGCCCAACAAAACCACACACAAACACATTTTTGACAGTCGGCAAACTGGAGGAAAACTGAAACATTAATAAGTAAAACATGGGAAAGTGAAACGTGTGCATGGACACTGAGAACAAATTAGCCCCATGGAAAGCTCGCGTACTCAGTCTGCAGAAATATAATCAGAATTTATACTGAAAAAAACGTGTTGGGCTGGCTGAAACCTGTTGAATTTAATGGATATTTGTCTTCAATAAATCCTATGCAAAGTGAATACATTTAAAGGTGCGTGAAGGAAGAATGACATCCTGTGGTCAAAAGTGGGTACTGCAGTCCATGTTTCAAAACAAACGCGTCTGCTGTGAGCCGCTGTTGCCAGCTACGGCTCAGCACCAGAAGATTTTAGATTACAAGAGAAGACGGGTCAATCACAGTAAGTAGATAAATACATTTCACTGTATTATTGATTTGTTGGTAATTGAAAAAGTAGCTTGAGACATTTTTAGAGTTGACTATTTGCTTCTAATTCACTGCTAGCATTGTTAGCTCAACAATAGCCTCTTCTTTACTCGATATTAGAGTAAAACAAATTTTTTAATTTCTTTTGCTTCTGGTCGCTTATTTTTATTATTTTTTTTTACTAGTTTCCAATCTGCTCTCAATGTTTCTGGCCGGTGTTGAATTACAAATGAATTACGGTGTAGACTTGACAACCTTGCATGCTCAAACATGATTGGCTCTGAAACCAGGAAGTTTGGAGAAGGGACAGATTGTAAACAAAGACTACGTCCTTCTTCAGCGTTTTTAAAAAGGAGGAAAACTAGCACTCCCCGAGCCGACTGAAAAGAAACCTGTTTGAAAACCCTTTCCTCTAACACGACTGAGACATTATGTTTAGTGATTTTGTTTCACTGTAAAACTCTTACTCGTTACACCTTTAATAAAATCTTTTGAATCAACACTATTTATAG
This sequence comes from Nothobranchius furzeri, assembly GCF_043380555.1. Taxonomy (NCBI): domain Eukaryota; kingdom Metazoa; phylum Chordata; class Actinopteri; order Cyprinodontiformes; family Nothobranchiidae; genus Nothobranchius; species Nothobranchius furzeri. The sequence goes on along the minus strand of NC_091755.1, from coordinate 53,331,521 downwards.
GTTATAAGGAGGCAGAAATGACTAGATGGTATTTGAAGCAGGTAAGGACAATCGTTCACGGGAGATACCATAATGTGGTTTAGGATAGATAAGTCGAAAGGTCTGGCAAGCATTAACGCTGCATTTCTCCAACTGAATCCATGCTTCTTTATACCTGATTTAAACTCTCACAGCAAGAAAATGTTAAAACCACCAACACATTTTTTTATTCAGTGATGCCCTTTTTTCCTGACAGAGCCATTTCTTCTCTTCTGGCTTTTCAAGTCTTTGGTAAACACCTTTTGTGTTTGTGACCGGCTTCCATTTTCCTTTGCATTTTATTGCAATGAGGTCGTCACATTTTACGTGGCGTGGCCTTAATGACAGAGCGGGTTCGGAGGCCGCGCCCTGAATATTTGGCTCAATTACACACACGGCCACCACAGCAACAACCGATAACTGCGTCTTAGTGGGTGGTGGAAGTTGGGGCTCGGTGGAGATCGGCCCAGTGAAATGCACACGCACAGAAAAAGTCCAGATTAACTCACAACGTGCAAATGACATAACCAGAGCCGACTTGAACATTTTGAAGTCATTTCTCTGCTAAAAAGCCAACATCTGGAAACAATTCTGGCCTCCAAGGGGGAAGCATTACAACTTAGTTGGGTAACAAGAGAGTTGAATGTTGTTTTTATTTTTATAGAGTCCACAGGTGTGAAATAAACATTAGCTTTGCCTACTTCTGTGCATCACACCCCCACCCCCTTATTTAATGAAGGTGTTTTACCTGTAGGAATCCCTGTAGCTCATCGTGTCATGCCCAGAGTCCTCCTGGTCTTCTTCGTTCACCTTAAAGCAAACTTTTTTAATGCCGCCTTGCTCCGTTTTGTCCTGATCACCGCCATCCTCGCAGGGGGCCAAAGACGGGGGCTGACCTGGCTCGTAGGCCGGGGGCTCCCTGCTTTCCACTTCGAGCCGTGTGGGTTCAGTGATAGACGACAGGAGCCTGGGCAAAAATAAAAAAGTTTGGCAGGTTAAACAAAAAACATTATTAGTTTAATACGAATAAATTCTTCGTATAAAAGCTGTATTAAGTTTCTGTTTACGATAAAGTACCCCCCCCCACCCCCCACCCCCCGTGATGACAAACATACACTTCTATTCATTCACGCTGTCGCACCCCTTTCCTCTGCAAGGACACACAATATGTTTGTCCCCCTCTCTTGATGTTATCCTGGCTTCACTCCCTGTTCCTGTACTGGGCCCGGCCCATAAATATTTTGGTCCAGAAGAATGTTCCTTTCGTAAATCCTCAGCTTTAAACAAGGCAAAGGGCAGACAGACAAAGAGAGGCTGACCAACAGCCTTGGAGGGAGGAGGTCTGAGATAACAGCTCCTGGTGTTATGCAGCCACCGTAAAGACTTTATACTACAGGGTATCTGCAGGTTTAAGGGAGCCTAATTTAAGACTTTTTAAGACCTTTTTGAAGGCCACTTTGACCAAATTTAAGCTATATTTCTAATTAAATTTTAGCTATAATTTCCAGCTATTGCCTGATTAGCCATCCAGTTACCATTGAACTTGCACTTCCCCATGGCACAAGCTCCCACTAGCTTAACCAGCTAATGTGCTCATCTAACAATGGCCCCCTTTCACAACCAACTGAATGTGTACGGTTCCGCTTATGCCAACATCGTACACAAAAAATGCTGAACACTAACTAGAAATTCACGAACATTTTATAGAAATAAAAGAATCTTGTTTTTTGGGTCTTTGGTCATTTAAGACCTTTGGAAACTGTATTCAAGGATTATTTGTCATTTTTAAGGCCTTAAATTTGGAAAAGCAAATTTAAGACTTTTTAAGGACCCGCAGATGCCCTGTACTAGCTTACTTTCATATGGAGCATTTTAGACCAAGACCACTCATTTGTTCAACATATTTATACTAGAGGTGTCTGGTATAAATTACGGTCTTGTGAGTGGGTGTCTGTGAGGAAATACGCCCTAGAGCTCCTGTTAGGGAGCTCTGGTCCTGGAGAGCCACTATCCAGCATGTCTTAGTTGTTCCCCGCTTCAACACAGTTGATTCACCTGTTCAGCAACTTGTCAGGCTCTGTAGAAGCCTGCCAATCACCTCTGATTGGCTAACAGTAATGTGACTGACTATGTTTGATTTGCAACGATGAAGTTTTATCTGCATTAATAAAACAAGCCTGGAGGAGTTCTGCCATGCGATGGAGTTGCTAATGCTAATGGTTAGCTTCTACTAGCAGAGACATTCTCTGCTCTCTCCTAGATGCTAAACCAAAAACGGCCAACCCCGTCAAGATGGGTGAGTCCACGAATGCCAATCTACAGCGAGACGTAGATCTGAGTGGCTTTTTTTTTTTGAATCGGAGCGTTTGACCGTCTATTTTCTATCAGCAGCTAAAGCAGGAAACGGGTGGAAGACTATTTTCATCTGCATGATAAACTCAGAGTGACCAAGTACAAAGAAGCTTCTCTTTAAGAGATTTTTTAAACAATTTACAGATCAGCCTCGCTCATCTTCAGTTGAAATGACAGGAAACATAATTTATGACGACATAAACATGTGGTTCGACACTCAGGACAGAAAAAAGGTTGTCACACTTACACATCGATTTGAGCAACATACTGCTTCATTTCTCTCAGGGTAACATCCAAGCGGCTGTACAGGTAAACGTAGGCGTCCTGCGTCTCTGTGTCTTCCTGTTTTAGCAGGAAACTCAGTCCACCCTCCTCACGGACGCCCTGTCGACCGTCTATCACACCATCGCCGCCATCCAGAGTCTCCTCCCCGCTGCCATCTGCCTCATCCGCTTCCAGGCCGGAGCAGCTCCAGGAAGGAGCTCCCATACTGGCCACGCAGTGCTGAGTGTGGGACATGGGGTTCAGTTGTGCTACAGGGTGAGACGGGACAGGACAAGGACAGTGAATACCCATATCTCCGTGCAATGAAAACAACTTCCAGCTTAAACAATCAGACCTAACCCAGATGTTAAAACCCTGTAGAGAAACATTGTTGTCTGGTTTGTTTCCTCTTAATGGAAAACAACTTCTAAAAGCACAACTGATGTGCAGAACAAAAAACAGGATGCTAAACTGTTTAAATGCCAAACTAAACTCTAACATCTCATAGATCCCCCTTTAAAATCTGCAAGACTCAACCGAAGTGAGACTCTCTTTTGTTTGGTTCTTACACCATCTCAGTTAATCAAACTTCATACTGAGAGCAACACTGTTGTTATATCGAGACAACCAAAGCTGCAGGGCAGATGGTTTGGCTGGCGGCTGGAGCTTAAAGGAAAGATGAAGACGAGGCGTCTTGGACGAAAGCGAGAGATCTGCTGTCTAGACAGCTGTGCTGCGTTTTCGTCTTTACCGAGAGCAGCCACGGCTCAGCAGTTAAAGGCTCTTAATTAAGACCAAATGAGAAAATGAGGCTGTCGTGAAGGATGGGACAAACGTTTTGCATCCAAACGAACTGACTTTCTGAACTCCTTGTTGAAATTAACTGCTTTTTCTTCCCGTGTTGGCACCTACCTGCAGCAGCACAGAGAGATGCCAACGTAGCCTTGAGGCAGCACTTTGTGTGCATTCATAGTGTGAAGCTAAAAGAATCTTAATGGCAAACCGCTCGTGTAGTCTACAGTAAGTTTCCTCGCTGAGACCGGTACAGCTACTGTGAGAAGCTGTGGTTGGCGTCCTTTTATCGATAACCCGGGAATTAAATGGACACGGATGGGAAACAGCAAAAAGGATCACTGAGCTGGGTGTTAAACGGGTTAAGCTGTATTACAACCAAACTGGGTGAAGCTTAGTTTAAGCTGTGAAAATGTGACAGAAACGACGACTGACGTCTATTTTGGATTTGGGCGCGTTTACGTGTTAATACTACCTTGGTCAGGGTCCAGGCCAAAGATTGAGTTTTTGCGACCAAAGCGGATACTGAAGGTCCTGCCGGCGGAGGTGGTGCTTTTGGGGTAGGAGACCTGCATCAGGTTGATGTGGCAGTTGGTGGGAACAAAGTCCATGCAGCCCAGTGGGTGAGGGCGAACACCTGCCTGCCTAAAGGAGGGCCACACCTTGTTCCTCAGCTCCTGGGAAAACTGAGAAAAACAAACAAAAAACATAAAATGGATCAAAAGTTGTAGTTTTTCATATTTTATGACAATTTTAATATCACTAGGGATGTTCGACAGATGTTTTTTAACCAATATACTCTTAATTTTTATTAAACGATATAAACCAGTACTGATATATGCAGGGTCCTCCCTCACAAAATACTGAAGAACTAAATTATTCTAAGTAACCACTTTCACATCTCCTCAATCCTGCATACTTTAAACATTATTTGTGCAAAATAAGACAGCTACTTCAATTTAAGTTAGGCCAGTTAGGCCAAACAGAATAAAAAATCTCTAAATTATAAATCAGACCTTATCTAATTTTGACTTCTTCTGTGAGAGGAGACGTAGCTGAAGGGTTAAGATGAGTAACATGAGCATGTTATGGAAAAGTCGCGTCTTTCAAAATGCAAAATCCGATACCGATACTTTCTGATATCACATTCTAATGCCACAATATCGTACACTGATAATATCTCTAGTAGGGCCCGACCGATATACTGGCCGGCCGATATTATCGGCTGATATTGGGGTCATTAACAGGATCGGCTATTGGCCAAAAAGACGGCCGATATGGTTGATATTGTGCTACCTATCCAGCAGATGGCGCCAGCTTTATGAACTCATGTTGTGTGGCTCCACTCCTTTGAACACAAATTATTGTTTTGGAACTTTTTTTAATTTATTCTTATTTATGTTTCTTACGTGCAATTATTTCCTGTCCAGGGTGAATAAGTTCACCAAGTTAACTCCCACAGAGTGTTACTTTGTTACAAAGCACAAGTATTAGGTTTTATTTATTGCTGCATTTTTATTATTTTAATATTCTTATCGGGATCGTCTGTCCCTAAACTTGTGTGTGTTGTTAGATTCCCCAGAGTTAGCCAAGTCAGAAAAAACATGTTGTAACCAGTTGTTTTAGCATAAAGCAATGGAAGGGAAGGCTTGCATTCACCTACATAAAAAACACTACAGTGTAAGTGAATTCACTTACGTTGTTTTATGCTAAACTAAGAAAACCAACTGCTGCCAGATCATATTGGGCTGGTTATAAAATGCTTTTTCTGACTTGTCTAACTCTGGGCAATCTTAAAGAGACACAATTTTACTGAGCGGTGTAATATTCTTTTAAGTTAAAATGAATTTGTGGAAACCACAGTTTACAAGAAAAAACTTGAATGTTAGATTTATGCTGTGACTGAGTTTGTGTTCTGTTGTTTTTGAGATCTGCTAAATAAATCTTATTTGCATTACTTGGAAACCCTAGTGAGTTACTGAGACAGTTCTTTGGTGTGTAATAGAGAAATAAGTTTGCATCAAAAAGGCAGAGAATGAAGGGTTTAAGCTTAAGAAAATTTATTTTTATTTATTTTTTGTGAGGGAGATTTATCGGCCATTATTTCAGCTATCGGCCTTTGTTAAAAGTTTTATATCGAATCGGTCCCAAAAAAAGCATATCGTTCGGCCCCTAATCTCTAGTTTTCTCATGAATGAATGAGTGAAAGTCACCTTTTGTTTCAAGCTTCAAATAAACTAAAGAGATGAGATGTTGGTCAAATGAGAAATAAAAAAAAAATGCTTTAATTTTGTTTTAACATAGAAAACATTGTTGGACAGTTTATTTTAAAATTTTTTCTTGAATGAGGATAACATATTCCAGTTGTGAAAAACCACTATATTTTTTCTTTACAAAACGTTTATTTGAAACACCTTTTCAGCCTGAAAAATGTCTTAACACCCGTTTCTTTAAGGGATACTGTGTTGCTTTGGCTTCCTTTAGCAGCCCCTACTGTGTGTTAGTAAAACCAAAAGTGAAACTTATCTCCCTGCTTTGCGTTTGTTATTTTAACACCTTAATCTAACAGCTGAAACGTCTCCTCAGCCATTGGTGTCTACAGGTGCAGTTAATCACTAAATCAAACAAATCAGATGTGCTCAGGAAACGTGCCGGAAGCAGGCTGCAACGCTGGCATATCTGCTCCACTTAAGTCCAACAGGGATCGGACCGGCACTCTGAAGTTGCAAGTGCAATATTTCGACCACAGAAGGGCGGTAGGGGCCTGAGTGACATTTCATTAACCCTCCAAAGGGTCATTTTAGCACATACTGGCACAAGAAAATGATAAAAATATTAGTATGCCTTCCCCATAGGGCACTGATCAGTGTAAAATATCAGAGTTCAAACCATTTGCTTATTCTTTGTTTGAAGCATAACAAACCATCCATTGTGTGGATGTTTAACTATTTAATCCCCAGGCACTAACTTGCACTATCGCCTCATAATGGGTTAAACAAATGTGTTTGATAATGATGTTGATAAGTAAAGGGAGCTGTGGCCTCTGGCCTGGTCAGGAGTGTGTCTAATTACCTGCTGATAGCTGCTGATACGAAGTTTGATACTCTCCAGCTTGGTGTCACAGATTTGTCTGAACTCGTACTGCGGCATGGTAACAACTCGATCGCTCTGGGAGATGAGCTGGCTGCAGTTCTGCACAAAGAGGTTGTCATCACCAGAGAACGCCTCCAGGATCTGGAGAAAAGGAACCACTGATAAGGACTGATCGCGCCTACTGAGGAAAGTTTTGGAACAATTGTAGTCCAATTGGATGTTCTACCAGCAGCAACACAAAAACTAGCATTTCAGTTCAGATAAATAATTAATTGAAAGCAGCAGTGGAGAAACAAAACCCCTGTGAGGCTTTCAGATTCGTGATCCTTTTTAAGTTTGAGAACATTTGAGACAACTCTGAGTTTTCCTGGAGATGGTCGAATGTGAAATCAAATCACATTTACATAGAAAGTATAACTTAGAGACATAATAGAATCCTTGTTGACCATTGGGTGAAGTATTATTATCAATATGCTGATGGACGTATATAAATGAGAAAAATAAAAAGCACTGAATAAATGAGCAACAAACTATCAAAAAATACATGCACAGCAGTCACCAAGTAGATTACTGAAGCTCGTTAAAGCCGGGCGTACACTGTGCGACTTTTTCACGTTTTTGAGCCGATTTTCCACTCATGCGAGAATCCACAAGATCGGGGCGAGTTTTGCACTGAGCGTCGTGTAGTGTACAGGGGGTTACGGGAGGCGATTAACACCCCGTGACCAGCTACCGATCAGCAATCGTGAGCTCACACAAACTTCTGGCGCGTTTGATATTTTGCTCGTCCCTCGTGAGGGTATCGCACTGTTGAAGCGGCGCTGCAAGCAGCTGCGACCCAAAAAGTACCAGAACCGCTCACGGCGCATGCGCAATCATGCATCAACACCGCTCACCCGCTATTTCCCTAATAACACACGTTGTTCGTTTTAATTTCTACATGTTTTTTTTTACTCAAAAAGATTGTCAAGAAAGCGTGTTTGTCATGTTCATGTCAAATTAAAATGATCACAAAACAGATTTACTTTCTTTATTTTGTTTTCCTCATCCAGCCCCATAAATCCCTGTGTGTCGTCCTGCAGCACTCCCGAAGGACAACAGGCAAAACAAGACAAAAAAGTCTCACGTGTTGAGTAAAAACTGCTATTTTTAGCATAGTTTTAGGTCCGACGTGCTTCTACCAGACGAACAGTGTGAGCAGTCAGATTGCATCCGAGAACTGGGTCGTGCAGTGTGAGCACATGACTCGTGAGATCTGCCCTGCGAGGAAGTCGTACAGTTTGAGCTGAAGCTGAGTGCTACGAGTGAAAAAGTCGCACAGTGTATGCCCGGCTTAAGGGAAGTGAAACACTACATTGACTCATTATTCACTTCACACATGCGTTTCACTAGAATATCCAGTTGTTGGTCCCTGAAAAAGTAGCTTGAGATATTTTTGGAGCCGGGTTGTTTCTAATTCACCATTAGCATTGTTGGCTCAACGTTGCCTCTAGCCATCATTACCCAATATTAGAGTAAAACAAAAAGATGCTATAGCTTCTTAGAGTTGCAAGAAATTACTTCTAGGTCGCTCCTGCTTACTGACTTTGGTTCTTTAAGCAACTCTGGAGCTTTTTGCCTGCCGGTGTCAAATTACATATGCCGAAGCTGCACCATTAGCTTGGTGCAAACTCGGCGACCTAACGAGCTCACAGATGTAAAACAATGACTTTATTGATTATTTTACTGTAAAATTCTTACATAATCTTTCTTTAACATTAGCCAATAAATAGCCAATACAGTTCAGGTTTTAAAGGGTTAAGAAACAAATATCTGAGACTTCCATTTCCTCATAAGCACCTTGGCAGTTAGGCTGAAGCAACCTTTGGGCTCCACAATCTTCTCCAGGACGTGGCTCTTGATGCCAGCAGTGCTGACATATTCGTAAACCACGCCGTGCTCCTGGTGGACGTTATCAACCGTCAGATTGACCAGTGGCAGATCGCTGGAGAGGGAGAGTCTGCCAAGTCTGTGGTCTGTAGAGCAGTTTCACGCATTTAAACATTATACTTTCAGTAATACATTTAAATTAATACAAACCTACTCTGTGATGTTTTAAAAAATTATATATAAAACATTTGAAATGTGTTTAAATGCCTTCTTAACTAATAAATACAGATAATACATTTTACAACCCGTAAACAGAGAGCTACAACTTCAATTCTCGTTTCCACTATGGGAACTTTCGAGTTATTTCACCGGACCACGACAGCATGAGCGTGTCTCCATTTCGATGATCACTTCCATGAACCAACAAGTACCTGAACCGGAGCGTGTTCTCGCACGGTCGAGTCGCCGGGTTTGACTTGTGGTTAGAGTGACAACGTGTGTATTTAATATTTTACCTTTAATCTCTGGAAACATTCATTGAAATGTTGTTAACAGTCAATTAAATGATGCCCTGTTGTTGAAAAGTATTGGCGGCTTCATAATACATAACCATAAAAATCAGGTCTAAAATACATGGGAGTCTCTGGGCGACGCCATATAAGACGCAGTTTTTCCTTCTACGGGAGCCCGTGAGAACCACATACATTCACTGATTTGTAAAAATTGGTTACAAAACGTTTGCCATTCATAAACATTTTACACATTTACCTATTTGTTAGTTGCCAGTGATGAACGGCAGTCTGATCATTCGAAAATGGCGCTCCCAGGGATTTGACCCTTACGGCCATCCGTTCATAAGATCTTGCTCAAACACAGACATACCACTTGCTTAGTTGGCCACAATTACTTCGTTTTAGATACGTACTGCCTCCTATTGCCAGGGAAAATACACACCATCACTTACACTCACGCTTATTGGTCGAATAACTCGGTAGGAAACAATATCACTAGATGTCGCCAAAACAACCAGCATTTGAAAAACTGAAAGAGTTATTAACAAAGTAGAATGGAAGCATAAACATAAGTGTGGATGCTGCTTTCAAATGACCCTTTCTAACCTCCCAATGCCAAAAACCACTGTTGGATCCCGCCACAATGCCGTCATTTATGCCGCTTTGTCGTCTCTTACACAGCGCCATAAAAGAGAGACGTTTCTTCTGGTCATCAAATACCACTTTTTTATCCCACACAGCCACTCTCCCCGTCCCCTAAACAGGACATATGACAGCGTGCTTGACAGAATAAGACGTCTAATGTTTTAAAGTTGACTTTTGCCACTGATCGGTGACATCACTCACTACAGAAACTATTGCAGCATGCGGACATCTTAGCAAAGTCCTGAACAGCTAAGAGGACTGAGCCATCGTATTTTCTCTCACTTTTCCCCCTACCAGAAATCTCCCTGAGCTCCCATAGTGGAAACACGGCTTATGTTACAAAGGTAGAAAAACTATTAAATGATTTTAAAAGGACACAGTATCAGGTTTCACCTGTCCCATTGGTGGTGTTCTCCTCCTCGTGGTCAGAGCCGTTCTCCACTGGGTAAGGCCTAAAAGACTGATCATCCATCTCTCCTTCACCCCTTGCTTTGTGCAACTCTTCCACATCTTCAAATGCACGATACACCCAGTGACACTGTTGGGAATAACAGATTAAATCAGTCAAGGCCTAAAGGATCACTCAGCTTTGTGTAGACATTTTGCACGTAACAATCAAAAACTGAATGAAAATTACTTAAAGTTGCAGGAAACCACATCCAGGAAACATATCCTGCTGTTAAATAAACCAGCTGAACTTACTGGAATCGGGCTAGAATAAGACTGCTTCAGCAGGCTGGAGCAAAAAGGGATTAGTCGGAAGAGTAGGCGAACCCGAATGAAACTAAACAAAACACTGTGTTTTACACGGTACGGAAGACACCCGGCTCTGTCTGCAGGCTTGTGAAATACTGCCTGGAGACACGAAGTGCTGCTACAGGAATGTCAAAACAAGTCGACTTTAGAGTTTGACACCAGCCATGCGGTATTGGGTAGAAGGAAGGAGTCCATTCATGAATCAGTGCTGAAGAATTTAAAATCTTCATCAAAATAGAAGACATGTTAATGAAAACAGGACAACATGATGCTCACCAGCTTGAGGTTTATTTTTAAACCTAAGAATTGTTAGAATAAATAGCAGCGGAGAAGCTCTGATTCTAGTTTTGAAAGGTGATACCGACTCAGACAGATCTAATGTATGACTACATCTTATAATTGACAGCATTTTAAGAATGTCCAGTTAACTTGGAAAATTCTGAAAGTAACATATTTCACAACAATGATCTGCTATTGCTCGAGTGAATTAGCATTTAACGATGGTGAACACATGACTAGAAAAAAAGCTCTGATTACAAAGTTTTATTTTGGCCAAATTTTGGTGCATCTCTATATATGTTTAAAACAAACCATCAAACTCACTATTACTGTGATAAACATTAGAAATAAAATGATAGTTTGCCCACTCGTTCTGCTTCAGTTAATGTTATAAACACATTAAAAGTCATTAATTCTCTCTAATCCTTCAGATTTTTATGTTTAAGTTTAAAGATGTTTGATTTCGGCTTCATTGCCAATATCTAAAGTATTAAAACAGTTGAAGTATTAGGGATGTGCATTGGTGGAAATCTGGCGATACGATGCGTATCACAATACAGGGGAGACAATACGATATATCACGATATATTGCGATACATTCACCCAGACGGAAATCGTTGCAGGAAAATTTCATGAGCAATCCAAACTGATAAGTAAACGTTTAACATGAGGTATCTGAACCATAATAGATGGATTTACATATCAGTGGATGAAACAACCCCATTGCATACTGCTGCCAACTAAAGGTCAGTGTTTGAATTGCACCAAATGAAAAGAAAATGCACAAATGTTTGCATTTAAAATTTTCCAAAAAAATCAATACACTGCTTTTGAATATTGATATAATATTGCAGGCAAAAATATCATGATATATTGCCAGATCAATATGTTCTTACATCCCAACTAACTATTCAATTCAGATACCAATATAAACAGATACCATTAGATGCAATTAAAAACCAATACTGATAATTTCCGATATCACATTTTAATACCAATATCAGCCAATATTTATCTGACAACCCTAGTATAATTTGATCCTACATGGTTGAATTACCCCTTAAGTTACTACAAATACCATATAATACCGTTTTGTGGCTTTACTAAGCTGGACAAAAAGAGAAAATCACTTAAAGCTTCTCTTGTACCAGTTGGCTCACACATTCAAGCACCATAAAAACCTCTCTGGGCGCCACGTGTTGTGTGTGATGATGCTGCTTGTTGGAAAATCACTTTACAGAAAACACTGATAGGCAGACTTAATCCTCTCACCGCTTGAGGAGGCTCCTGGTGCGTGTTCTGGGCGGTGAAGTGCTCCAGAACCTCCTGGTAATCACCGTGGTTGACATTATTGCCGTTGACTTTCAGAACTACTTGGCCAGGCTGAAGACCCGCAGCGGCCGCCTCCCAGCCTGCAGCATGTCAAAAGTAATAAATACGACAAAGTTATTTGAGGAAAACATTAAGTTACTTAATTCAGTTCTGTGTCATAAACGTGTTGTTTCATGGCACGGACGGCTTTAAGGCCAGTCAACACCTCTCACTTCCACTCGGGGTGCCAAAAATGACCTAATTCAAACCAAATCAATGCTTGGCATAAAAACTCCAAGCCTGACTTTGAATTTAGACGGAAAAAAATGCACCTCATACAAAAACAGAGCCAGAGGTAATCTGCTACAATAAGGAGACAAATAGAGAAGGAAAGCAGAGAGGGGAGGGTTAGAAGGGGAAAGAGGAGAGGCCATAATAAAGTAAAACAAAACTGAGTTATCACATTCCTCAGATGCACCATTCAGCAACAGCTCTTTTCAACGTGTTTGTCCTCCTGCTTCCATCTGGCCTCCACACATACTCATCCATCGTGTCTCCCGTCAAACAGTAAATCTCTCTTTTGAATCAGTCTAACATCTGGTAATGAGGTCGTGAGGAGAGTGTAGCAGAGAGATAAAAACAACTGACAAATTTGGAGTGTCGTCTTATACTTTTAGCTCTGATCGCATAAATGGAGCCAGTACAAATATTACAGAAGATGGATGTTTGAGGGTGTTTTCCTAAGTAAAGTTTGTCTGTCAAGAGGTTTAAAGTCAGACTGCAAACCGTCTGGCCAACAGGTGGTCATAAAACTAATAATAAGACCTAAAAGCAGAAAATAACAGGTGGTGAAGCTACAATTACTTCATCTTTCCCTCAACTTTATTCAGAATGACTTTTTATCACATTTAGTGCAGGCCAGGAAGCGTTTAGTCTACTAAATTGAATCAGGTTATGTGTGTGCATGTGTGTATGTGTGTGTGTGTGGCACAGAAATGGAAGTGTGAAGCCGTACCATCAGACTGGACTGCTAGCTGTGGATCTATCTAGCATTCATTCAGAGTCTAGACTTTCCCAGTACTTCCTGAAACATGAGTGGTGCTCCAAAACGATTCTTTGTTATTTTCCTCTCGTTCAACAAGGACGTAGCAGTAGGTAGAGCTAGCATTAGCAATATTTCGGACTAGCATAATTAGTGGCATTAATGGTAGCTTGGACCTTAGGAGTGAACACATTCAACGGCAGGGGGGATAGCTCAGCCTCATCCCAAGTGCCGGTGCCCACTTCCAATTTTAAACTGCACATAGACAATAAGGGCTGTAGGTGCAAGTGGGGTGAGGTGGTGGCATCAGCTGGCATAGGCCAGACGATGCCCGCACTGCCCGCTCACCACAGCCATGGAATACACCTCATCAACACTCACTAACACCATGCTGGAGCAGGCGGAGGGAGACTAGGGGTCTTAGCACACCTCTGTTGTCGCTTGGCTTCCTGGGGCTGGAGGTTAGGAGGGAGATCTGACCGTCCGGTTGGGGTCTGGGGTGGTGGGTTGCTGTGCTCAATGTTGGGCGGGGGAGCCTGCTCATCAGCACCCCAGCAGAAAGGGTCAAACTCTGGTAACCGGTAATGGTTGTACCCTATGTGCAGCAGTACCGGGACCAGAGTGAGTAGGGTGTGTATGGGGAGCATGAGTGGGTGTCTGGCGTGCATTTTTGTAAGTCTTTGGTTGTATGTGAATGTGTGAGCATGAGGGAGGGAGTGTGTGACTGTGTGTATGACTGTATATGTCAGGTGGGGCCTCTGACTCCTCCCTTATCCTGGGACTTCTTTTGATAATATAGATCTTCATCTCCCCTCTCCCTGCCACACCTGGTGTGGAGTGCGGTGCCTTGGTCTGCCTGAGTGTTTGTGGCTCCCGGGTCAGGGGGTTTAAGATTTTTGGCATCTGCCTGACCAATCCCGGTGGCTGCCTGGTGGGGTCTGGGTCCCTGGGCTCTGCTGGGTCCCCGGCGGGGGTGGTCGCCCCTGGGTCCCGGGCTCGGCCGGCTAGGGGGTGGGAGGCTGCGGGCGGGCCAGTGGGCTTGCCGCCGATATCTCCCGGGACTCTGCTGGCTGCTGGTTGTGGCCCCAGGGGCGATCCTCTGCGCCTCTCGAGGGGGGCGGGGGCCTTTCTGGTTGCAGTCTCCCTGGGGTTCCTGTGCTCTGGGGCAGCTCCTGGATCTCTGGGACTTGGAGCTCCCTCCGTCTCCTGCACATCTTTAGGGGGCAGATCTGTGGCCCCTCACACTCTCTGTTGGACGCTCCTATAGAGAAACCTTACATAAACAAGCACGTGTACACACACAGGTGCTCACATGGTGCTCTCATAAGTATGGACTTGGGCACGTTCAACACATGTCTTAAGGCTGTGGTTGGCACTTATTGCACTGTTATTTATTATCGTGCGATTGTTCAGTTAAACAATGTTGATTTTATATTTCATCATCAGGCTGACTCAGTGATAACTGGATCTTGTTGTATTGTTGTATTTTTTGTTTGTTTTGTCGGTTTTTGTCCTTCTCTCTTTCTGTAGGTCTAGAAACAGATTCTTGTTCATTATCGTTTATTTTTGTGGACACCCCAGACTCTGAAAAGATCTCAAGCAATACGAATCACGTGGTTATTCTTGCATACAAAATGTAATTCAGATTTTATTTTGAGTCAGAAAAATGGGGAAAAAAAGCTTTTCGTGTTTCCTACAATCATCGATCAATCAATCAAACTTTAATTATATAGCACTTGATCATGCAATACATGCAACTCCAAGTGCTTAACAAATTAAAAAGGCCCCGCATTCCCTCCCATCCTCAGCATTTTAAAAACAGTCTGACAATAAAAAACCCTTAACCGGCGCACGCACGCACGCACGCAGGCGCACGCGCGCACGCGCGCACACACACACACACACACCACCCCCCCACCCACAAAAAAATAACACGATGGGCTGAGATCAGATGAGCCAGACCAGCTAAGATAAGGTTAAGGAAACGCCATCAGGGGAGCCATCCGCCCTGACAGCAGCAGATCCACAGCAGCAGCTGAGGCACCAAAACAGGGCGCCCAGGGCAGGGAGGGCGGAGACCCCCACCTCCACCCAGGCACACCTGGAAAGCACCCAGACCGCCACAGCCGACCACCGCCCCCGGGGCAGAGGGCACCCACAGAGGAAACACTGGAAAAAGTTAAATTAAGGTTAAAATATAAAATCATAAGAGCTAAAATGAGATTTGCAATATAAAAAGTTATATAGTTATAAAAATAATGTTGATCATAAATCTATGGTAAAAAAAACTCTGTTTAAAAATAGCACTCTGTTTAAAAATAGCACGTATAAAGAAAGAATACATAAAATACATAAATTGATAAATAGATAAATAACCTAATTAATTAATTTATTTATTTTAAAAGTGATAGTAATCAGTTAAATGTTAAGCTAAAAACATCATCATGCCTTTTGCCATATCAGAATCTTCTGATGAATTATTCAGCTCTAAAAGGCAGCTGGGCCATTTTCTCACCTTTTCTGACAGCGTGAACATGAGGAGGTGCTGATCCAGAGAGTCTGAAGGAGAGGTTATCTGGATTATCAGGGATCTTTACAATCCTGGAGAGGGAGAGACGAGTCAGAACAGCCTCTGCTTCGTGTCTGCTGTACATGTTTGTTTGATCGACCGATTGTTCACGATGCCTCACTCTTTTGCTTTGGTGGCAACCAGCAGCCGCAGAGAGCGTCGTATGCAGAAGGCCTGGCTAATCATGGTTTCCACTTCTGAGAACGGCCTGAGGAACAGCAGATCCTCGTTGATGGTGTAGATCTTCCTGCCCACCTGCAGGCCGGCCATCTGGAAGGACAGACGGACAGACAGCAGACAGAATGTTCTCATTTATGGTTTACAGCTTGCTCCAGATTTAATAAGTGTTTCGAATTTGAAACACACTCGGCTCACGAGCAACGCCTCAAGTGGTGTTCTCCCTTTGGCTCAGATGTGTCCAGCATCTAGTGTGGATTACTCACAAGGAAGTAAAGCATACTATGCTTCCAAGGAGGAACACACAAATAAACACAAGGGAGACAAAACCAGTCAAGTATTTTTGAGCATAAGAGTGGTGTTTTTGTTATGGATGAAGCGCTCATCAAGATGGGTACTAGATAGGATTGTGCAGAAGGTTGTTTACATTGTTGACGTTTGACAGATTTGCACAATTTTCCTTGATTCGCCACATTTTTTCACTTCATGATACAGACATGGAGTTTTTCCAGACGTGCTTGCTGTCAGGTTAGCTGTTCTAGCCTGGGAGCTCTGGTGAACCAAGAGTAGGGATGCACCGATACTGGTATCGGTATCAGTGCAGATACCGATACAATGCTGGTATCGGTATTGGTAAAAGTTAACCGATACCAGGAACCGATACCAATGCAGTTGCTTGAAAATGGCTTCACTGTAACTTGTCATTTCTGTTCACCTAATATTTTAGTTTTGTGATGATTTCTATTCATATATTTTACTTTTTATCTACCTCACAGTCTTTTCCCGTTGAAAGCAGAGAAGAAAATAAAATCTGTATTCCAAATCATTGCATTTTTTTGTGTGGTAGAAGTTTTGGTATTGGTAATTGGTATCGGTGAGTATTCAGATCCAAGTATCGGTATGGTATCGGTTTGGAAAATGTGGTATCGTTGCATCCCTAACCAAGAGCCCTGTGATTGGACCGCTACGGAGATGTGGCCATCTTAGTTTCGCTCAGTCGCAGTAACATCCTGCCCACCTGGCTGATAAGAGTGCTGCGATTGGCATACCAACGCAAAAGAGCGAAGTCATTGGACTGCTACAGTCCACCATTATGGAGCGCTGCTAGACTGTCAGTCTTGCTTTGGCAGACGACGGTCTAGATTTTAGGCTAGTAAAACATATTTTCTAGTAAAAATGCTACATTGATGTGTTACATCCACAAATACCACAAGCCCAAATGTGTCCTGCCATGTTGTGGAATGGCTAATGGTTAGCTTCTACTAGCCGAGACGCATTTTGATCTCCCCTGATCGCTTTCCTGTCCATGTCCTTTATGCAGGTGATGGGGGCTGCAGAAAACTTTCACCTCCAGTATGCATATGCTACTCAGACTGACCGATTGACTTTAAAAGGAACGTGTTTTACACAGTTTATCATTGAACAAGTCCTTTAAATATGTGAACATGTCCCATGAACATGGACACACTCCCAAAGCGTCAGGCACCACCAGCTGGGCATGGTCATATATCACCTTCTATAACCCATTTAAAATGACACAGCACCATAGCCTGTTGCAGGTCACTGAACGCAGTCATCTTTCACATCTTCAGTCACGTTGTGGGAATAATGCTGCCTCTGTATGTTGGCTGTGTGAGTCCAGTGTCCTGGGCACAGATCCGGTGGGGTGGGGTGGCCTTGGCTGAGCTAGACACCCTGACTCTGGATGACGGCCCCGGATGGATGTAGGAACGACAGGGAGGAGCCACAGCCATTTGAAAAAGGAAGGATGTATGTGACTACTCAGCATGGGTGCTGCTCTACACGTGACTTTCTATAATGGTATCAAACAGTGAAAGAGCCTCAGTGTGTGAGTGTGTGTCCCTTTTCAGAGCCCCATGGGAATCAGCTGAGCTTCATTCACTGTGCTGGCACACAAGCCATGTCACAACCTGCAATCCTGTTATTGCGAGGGGCTGGAGGAGGTGAACAACAGACTAGCGGGAGGAAGAAACGATGGACAAGGGAGCACCAAGGAGCCGTGGAGGGAGGGCTAAATTTCGTGGAAGCGGGGAAGGGAAACCTGAATCGCAATAATGTGAGAAAAGCTTGAATTCAGGGAAGTGAGGCAGTACATCAGAGAAGTGGAAGAAAAAGTTAAACATCAGCAGTGAATTTAAGCCCGTTTCACACTACGAGGCTGCAAAGACCTCCTTTTATAAGCCGCCTCTGATCGTTCACACATGAACCGCTTAAGCTGGCCAAGTCCCAAGATAATATGTGTTTGTGTCACAGCTTTAGAGCATCAAAGAAGGTGAAGCTCACAACACAATGTTTGGAATAGTGCACTGAATATGAGTAAGACATCATTCAAAATACGGCTTTCAAATAAGAAAGGATAATTCTGTCATCAAAATTCATTTGTTGGCTGTTCAAATCCAAGGCTTCAAGTACAAGCCAGGTTGTCGGGAGAACCATTTATCCCTGTAACACACACATGGCTCCTTTAGGGCGGCATCACATTTTATTTTCAGCCAGCATAAAGGACTCGTACACATCACCTCTGTCACTGTGCCCCAGAGCAGCTGTGGCTACATCGTAGCTCATCACCATCAGTGTGTGAATGGATGACTGATGCACAGTAGAGTGAAGTGCTCTGGAGTCCTCTGACTCTGAAAGGCGCTATACAAGTGTGAGTCATTCATCATTTCCCTCTGTATGATGTAAGACGTAGCTAATAGAGTACAGCCGGTATGAGTTCTCATTACGACGGAATCGCATCGACAGATGTGGCGCCAACAACGAAAGGGAATCAAGCACTTGCTCTTATTATAAGAATTTAAAATGAGGGAAGAGGATGAGGAAACTGAGACAGTTGTGGAGGAAAGGAGGAGGAAAGAGGTATCCCCTGGCATGATTTTCCTCCTAAACACTGCTTTAAGTTCGTTATCTCCGTTCTAAACCTGAATACTGTCACACTTCAGGACTAAAGACCAACAATTCAAGATTTTCCTCACGATTCTGTTACTAGGAACAGTTTTAAATTATATTAATCACTGAAGCATTAGAGAGTGTAACAATACATCGATCTACATCCATACATCGATTATGCGGTCATCATTGATGCATTAATACTTTGGTCATTGATCCAAAACACAAAAATCAATGTGATTACGTTTTATCAAATACAATTTTATTTAGAAAATTGCTTTGTTTTGAAGTTTGGCTGACAAGCTGTTTTCTGCCTGTTTGGTTTATGCTTGACGCGTCTGCGAGGTTCGCACGGCTCCGAGCGGCGAAATTGCACCATTTTAACAACCACGCCCCTCCACCGCGCCTCCGCACGGCACAAACTTTCCGCACACCTAGGAAATTTTATACCCACACGGACGGTCAGACGCGGAAAAACATGGCGGACTGGCAAGAACTAGTATGGCAGAGGTTCGTAAATACAGACATTTGTATGATTCAGCTCTCAGAGATCACCGTGATCAACATGTTGTTAATAATTCTTGGAGAGAAATAGCTCGCACTGTCAGAAAAGACGAGAACGCTGTTAAAAAATGCTGGAATGCCATGTTGTAAACAACAGTAATTTGTACTTCTACTAAGGTGTAGTGTTGGATGCATGCCGTAGAGCTCCATGCTGCCCCCTACAGTTTGGGAGAATATTGGCTCACCGCAGAGACAAGCCGCATGAACCATAAACGCTGCGAGTTGTGAAGCGCGTTCCATCCGCGAGCCGCATCACCAAGCGGAAAGTAAATGCGTCAAGCATAAACCAAGCTTTACTACTGAACATCACCAAACGTGTTAAATGACGAAGCGAGTGGCGTTGTGGTGAGCAGTGAGGAAATCCTCTCTCCCCTGAGGAAATGATGGCGTTCAATCCCTTGTAATTCTATTTCCTGTTGATCGATCAAATCAAAACGGTATTTTGACTGAATTTTAAATATCGGCAAACAACAAATCTAATCCCCAATATTGATTTTATATCGTATCACAGTAAAATCAGTGTTTTACAACGCTATAGAGAACTTGAGCTCTTTGACTACCGCACTCAGAGGTGTAAGTGGTGGCTTCCCCATTCCACCACAATCACCAAAGCAGAAAGACGGCATTTCAGTCCCAACTTCAAATGTGTTGTGAAAAGAGTTTTAAGAGTTTGACTGGACTGAATAAACCAACAGGGTTTAGTGTGATAGTCAGATCGGCCAAAGGTACATCTTCTGACTAAAGAGGATGTGGTCCAAAAAGATGAGCATGAAAAAAACAGAAAAGACAAGAAAATAAATGGTGCCTCTCATCAGTGCAATCACTAAAGGTCACTTTGATTGATACGCTAAAGACAAATGGGACACTTGCAACAGAAACTACAGATGTGACAAAATACCACAAATTATTTGAATTTAAAAAAGGGCAACATCTATTTTTAGACTGCTCTAAATGAGCAAAGATGTGCATGTTCCCATTTTGTCTGACGGTAATGTGAGCAAGCAAGGCGATGACTCTGCAGCCAATCACAGCAAAGCTTCTGCCAAAAAGGAAAACAGGGAGACTGACAGCTGCCGTCAAAACAGTGGACAGCCATTACCTACCGGAACTAACGCCATGTGGCGGGACGAACACACACTCCGTGTGTGTGTGTGTGTGTGTGTGTGTGTGTGTGTGTGTGTGTGTGTGTGTGTGTGTGTGTGTGTGTTGGCCATTACCTCAGCATGTGAGCCCCTGGTGACAGATTTCACCACAATGGCCTTGTTTTTCTCCTCTATCTCAAAGCCATAGTCTTCCTCCTCAGGGTGAATCTAGCGGGGAGAGAGATAAAGAGAGAACATTGCACGTTTACACCGATAGTTGATTGTCAGACATGAACGATTTCCACTGGTTCGCCATCACGGGTAAACTATAAAGACACCACTAGCCTTACTACGTTCCAAAAGCAGATTTGCAAGGCCTATAACATTATGCTATGCTCTTTAGCATCACCTAAAACTAGCTTTTCCCAGAAAGAACGACTGAAGTTTCACTCTTGAAAATGTCTGGATGGTCTCATTTGAAACCATCCTTTAAGCGTTTATGATTTTCATCGTGTGTCAGGTGTCTCATGGCTGACGATGTTCTCTGGTACCGATAGTCCCCTGTGACATGAGGCTTAGTAAAACGTCATCAACAAAGCCATTAGAAGCTTCCATTAGTTAAGCTGCTGGGGCCATCTTCCTGCTGCACAGCCCTGATAAGATGGCAATCTCTTTTGTTGTATCAGAAGAGATGGCTGCGGTAAATAAAGAGTTCCTGCACTTTAGTTCAATAATGGGCAAGAAGGATTAGCTCCACTAATCAAGGAACAAACCTTTTTCCCACTTCTCGCGGAAGGCCAGACTGAACGCCTACTTCCTCCTCAGACATGAAAAAGGATGCTGGCGATGCTTATTTGTTCCCATGTTCACTTTCTGCCTTTCTGATGGTGAACATCGCACACTGACCTAATTTCACAAGACTAATAAGTGTTTAGTGTGTGAAATGCTGTCTTGTAAGGAAATTGTGCACACAACAGAGCCTTGGTGACGCTTGGGGGAAAAAAGTCACGACACACCACTGAATTCTCATTAATCGTATTTTAGCACTTTTACTCCAGTAACATGGCTGTTACCTCTGCAGCCACGCATTATTGGGTTAGTGATATAAGTGAATGTTAGGTGTCTGCAAAAAAGCATTGGGGCTTCAATGAGTTCTAACCAAGTTACAAAACCTCAAAATGTATTCATTTTATTTTAAGGTTACTGGGTCAGAGTATTATTCTGTCAATCAATCAATCAATCAGATTTATTTATAAAGCGCTTTTCAAACAAAGTGCTTTTCAAAATGACCCCAGATTACCATAACAGGTTAAAAACATTAACAGACATATGCAAGCACACACACGCACGCACGCACACACGCACGCACGCACACACACACACACACACACACACACACACACACACACAAGTAAAAATTATATTTGGCTGAGTCCAGATGAGCCCAGTAAGGTAAGGCAAGGAAACGCCATCAGAGGAGCCGTCTGCCCCGGCAGCGTCGGGTCTTCCACACTAAGTCAGGGCGCTCAGTGGAGGGGGAGCATAGACCCCCACCTCCACTTAAACACAACCTATAGAGCGCCCAGGAAGCTACAGTCGACCACCGCTCCTGGGGCAGAGGGCCCCCTACAGAGGAAACACTGGATTAAAATGAGTAAAAAATATAATAAAAGAGCTAATATGAGGGACAAAAGTTAGAAAATAATAAATAAATAAAATGAAAGTATTTTATCAGTAGATTTTAGGCAAGGGGCACTTTAAAAAAAGAAAAAATAATATTTACCACAATGTTTACCGAAGCTGATGACAGTGATTCTGTTTAATCTTGACTCTGCATCAAAAGAACCGAGACTTTATCCTCACCGATGCCGCCGATTATGAAGTGATTACATTCGAAACACATTAAGATGCAGAATGATCAGAGCTCATTCTAACATGTTTATTGTTTTTAAAGAGCAAGTCACCCCCAAATCCACTTTTTTTTGCTGATAAACTATATAAATGAATGTCTAACCGTACTGTTGACATGTGTAGTCAATAATTTTGCACTTTAGTGCATCTTTGTTCAAATTTAAATATTCTGGCTAAAACTGTCAGTGTGGTGCACTCTTCAGGTAAAAACTCTGCACTGGATTTGAATACAAATCTGCCATCGCTATTGGTTAAGAGGTAGACTATGATGTTAACTGGTACCATAATGATGTCACAATGTTGTTGCGAGTCTGTGTGATTAATTGTTAATGGTGCCGCCCTTTTGGTCTGCCAGGCAACAGCATTTTTCAAACAGGAAGTGGGTCTGGAGTAAGACTGTAGTAGGGGGAGGCTTGTTCTTTAAAGTGGTACCTAAAGCTGGGCGGACACTGTGCGACTTTTTCACTCATAGCACTCAGCTTCAGCTCAAACTGTACAACATCCTCGCAGGTCAGATCTCACGAGTCATGAGCTCACACTGTACGTCTGGTAGCAACACGTCGGACCTAAAAATATGCTAAAAATAGCAGTTTTTACTCAACACGTCAGACTTTTTTGTCTTGTCTTGCCTGTTGTCCTTCGGGAGTGCTGCAGGAGGACACACAGGGATTTATGGGGGTTGGATGAGGAAAACGAAATAAAGAAAGTAAATCTGTGTTTTGTGATCAGTTTAATTTGACATGAACACGACAAACACGCTTTGTTGACAATCTTTGTGAGTAAAAAAACGTGTAGAAATAAAAACGAACAATGTGTGTTATTAGGGAAATAGCGGGCGAGCGGTGTTGATGCATGATTGCGCCGTGAGCGGTTCTGATACTTTTTGGGTCGCAGCTGCTCGCAGCGCCGCTTCAACAGTGCGATACCCTCACGAGGAACAAGCAAAATATCAAACACGCCAGAAGTCCGTGCGAGCTCACGATTGCTGATCGGTAGCTGGTCACGTGGTGTTAATCGCCTCTCGTAACCCCCTGTACACTACACGACGCTCAGTGCAAAACTCGCCCCGATCTTGTGGATTCTCGCACGAGTGGAAAATCGGCTCAAAAAAGTGAAAAAGTCGCACAGTGTACGCCCGGCTTAAGGATGACTACATTGTGCCCCCCCCCCCCCCCCCCCCCCCCCCACACACACACACACACACACACACACACACATACTCTTCAGAAAATGTTAATGTATGTGCATAGAAAAAGAAATCTGTCTTGCCAAATGTGCATATTTTAGGGAGTGAGAAGCTTCTGGTCCGTTTTTATCTTGATCCACAACAGCTCCACACATTTTTTTGTGTGTGTTTGTGTAGCCATAGCGATAAGGATGCTCCAAGAAGAAGATCAGCACATCTGTGTGCCACGTTTATTACTCTTGAGGCATCCTCGTTGACTTTTGATCGTGATTTTCACAGCGTTAACAACAATTCCTCAAAACAACGTGTGAATTCCTGTATGTGTGTGTTGATTTAAGGTTCCAACTCACCACAAGGGACTTGGCTAGGATGTTTTCGATGAGTTTGAAATCATTTCGTTGGAGTTGCTTGCACTTGATGCCGGTTCCCTCGGTTTCCTCGTCGGCATAGAAACGGAAAAACTGCGACTCGTCTTTAAACTCGCTTTTTTCCAGGACTAAAGGGAAGAAAGACACAGAGCACATGTGAGGACGGAGCAGCTGCAGGGGAGGTAAACAAAAGTACGTAGCATTTTGGTCTAGATCCATCTGCAGAAAGATTGGATCCAGCAACGGAAAAGCCAGAAACCCTTTTAAAGGCTTCGATTGTACATGACGGCTCATTATTTGGGAACTCAAATTGCACCAGGCTCATGATGGAAAAACTGATGCGTTGGCACAGGAACAGGCAGAAACTAAAAGAAGCTTCATGCAGACAAAATAATGGAGGATCACTCATTAACTGATGATGTGAGTCTCAACATCTGGAGATGCATCACATCTGTGGAAAAGCCAGAGGACTGCTCTCCTGGGGAAACTAAATGTACTGGGTTGTGTTTTTCAGAGTGTGTGTGGGAATCCCACAGCTGGTCTGAGCGACGCTTTAACACATGGGGCACCTCGGACAGGTGAGAGTCTTTTACTGATGCTTCTCCAGACACGGCACTTTAAGAGCCATTCAACCTGTTTTTAACAGAACGAGTAGAAACAAAACGTGTTCATATAAAAGAAAATCAAGTCTAGCAGGAGGCGCAAAACGACAGGAAAACGTGTGCATTTGCAGCTGGAATCACACTGAAATGATGCTAAACATCTACTGCAGGATCTGAACATAGTCGGTTTATGTATGGCTTAATTACAACTGCTGCGCTGATTTTCTTCCATCCATTCATTTATTAATCTCTGCTTATCGGGAGTCGGGTCACGAGGGCAGCAGCCTAAGCAGAGAGGTCCAGACTTTCCTCTCCCAAGCCACTTGGGCCAGCTCCTCCGGGGAATCCTAAGGCGTTCCCCAGCCAGTCTAGAGACATAGTCGCTCCAGAGTGTCCTGGGTCTTCCTTTAGGCGTCCTCCCAGTTGTACGTGCCTGGAAAACCTCACCAAGGAGGCATCCTAGCTAGATGTCCGAGCCATCTCAAATGGCTCCTCTTGATGTGGAGAAGCAGCGGGTCTACTCTGAGCCCCTCCTGGATAAATGAGTTTCTCACCCTATCTCTAAATCCCGTTTCAAAAAGCAATGGTGCCACTGCTGCAAAGAAGACGCGGCATCAGTGAGGCTTTGGTCATTCATAAGGGGTTAGCGTGTGGCGGTAATATGGCATTTCAACCACTTGTATAATTTCAGTCACTACTCTGGACGAAGGTAGGAACCAAGATCGACTGGTAAACCAAAAGCTTTGCATTCCGGCTCAACTCTCAGCACCAGTCCACCTATCGATCCCACGCTCCACCTTCCTATCAATCGTGACCCGAGGCACTTTAACTCCTCCTCTTGAGGCAGGACCTCGTCCCCGACCTGGAGAAGGTGCTCTACCCTTTTCTTACTTATGACCACATTTTTTTGTTGCCATTGATTTAAAAAAAAAAACATTTTAATTTAGTGTTTGTTTGCAATTCAACATTTTATTCATAGTTTGTTCACCCACCCGGAACAAAGAGTTTTCACACTTCTTGCACCAGTTTGACTCTCAGAAACTAAACGGAGAATGATATTCTGAAGACAATGCCGATTGTAAATTGTTGTCAACAGCAACAGTCCAGCTGGACGCTTCTCTCAGCCGAAGCACCGAGTAAATAGAGGATAAACATAAAATGCATCCATTATCTAACATGTGTTGCTTCCTAAGAAACCTTTATGATAGGGTTAGGGATCACATGAGGAGTTTGCAGCTTAAGTTCAAGCTAACTGTGCAACAGGGCTTGTGCAGGCAAATCTGAACACCAAGAGACACCAGGCCGTTCAGAGAACATCTGCTACCCAAAGATGAACTTTCACAACTTCACTACGCAGCCACAGCGCCACACCCACCCTCACTGGCTGGACTCCAACACTAACTATTTCTGAATACGTGTCATTTCCTCTGAGTCTCGAAGGCTGTGGCCTTATAATACTTTACACCAACTATTAACTGCAGGGCGTGTTAATCTGGAAACGGTTAAAGCCCGCTGACACTCATTTGCATATTTTTGCACACTGCTAAATCACGATTTGAATGCAGATTAAATCTATGAGTGAAATTACTTTGCTATGTGGCATTATCTGCTCGGTCATATGGAAATATCGTGGTCCGGTTTTGTTTGGTATCTCTTAATAAAACATGAACCCCTCTGTGTGCATTTTAGCAGTAATACAACTATATCTCTGAGTTAAAGCACAAAGGCTTTGCCAGACGTTGGTAATGATAACAGCTTTGTGACTTTATTCACATTTCTGCTATAATATGTGGTTCAACGTGTTATTATTTACATTAGGATCCGTTTAGCCTCGTCACATAAAAGAGTTAATGTTCTGCTGCATCTGGCAGAGTGATTTGTCTGAAGGCTGCAGGCTTTAATAACAGTCCAAGGCCGAAAAAACAGATGGTTAAGAAGGAAAAAGGACAGATGAGGACATTGAGGAAAAAACATAAACAGAAAAGTTGAAGAAAGAGCAAAAGCCGACTGAGATCTTAGGAAGGTGTCTTAGGTGGAGGTAATGAGTGCAGACGGGTTGAGGAAAAGAGGTCATTACTGTGAATAAGAGCAAAGAAAAGGAGAGCAGATGACACGCCTGAACAGATGGTGGAAGGTTAAGTCTGTGTCAGGTGAGGTGAAACCGGGCTAAACAACTGTCAGGGAGTGGATGTGTGAAGCCAAAACATTAGAGGAAGCTAAACTTGTAAGTGTTTTCAGACTCGTGCATCACTGAAGGTTCTTCCAACATGCGCCAATTAAAAAAAAACAACTAATTATCCTAACCTGATATTTTTACCAGACTAGTGAATTAGTGATCTTCAGCTTACATTTCACAAGAAGCAATGTCATTGTATCCCTTCAACAATGTTTCAACACCGCATCCTTTAAAAGCTCTCACTTTACACTTAACTCACGAGACTGAGGGTACGGTCGATTCAATTACAGACCTTATCCAGTGGTCACGGTTCTGTGGGCTGACCCAGACGGCCGGGAGGCAAAGCCAAGCAACTCTGGTTAGGGTGCACTGCTAAGGCTGTTTACATTCAACATTCTGGCTTGAAACCGGATCCGTGCCAGTGCCATGTGGTCGGTGAGGTAACAAAATTCAGACTGGGCATGCAAATTTACAAATTTGGAACTATGACGGCACACAGAGGCAAGACCAGCTTTGAATTCTTGCAGGTTGACAGCAGAACCGACTTCAGGGCAATTTAAGGACGAGGTGATGTAACACGGTGGCGCAGACGTGAAATCCCTGGAATGAGGAGGCAAATGGAGGAGCAGCAACAAAAATGACGCGTTACAAGAGGAAGTGTGCTAGATGACAAACACAAAGGAGAATCTTTTTGTCGGACTGATTCAATAAGCGTCTGTGAGGGAGACGGAGACTGACCGTGGTGCATGAAGCCACTGTTGCAGAGCCCGACGCCCAACGTCACCGCATCCTCACGGGTCGAGCAGTCTCCCTGGGAAACCAAATCAGTGACGCACACAGTCAGTCGGTCACAATGCCTGCTTGCACCTTCTCAATCACAGCATCACAGGTGGTGGTCCAAAAGCACGCGTTCACAACCACACGTCCAGTCCAGGTGATGACAGCCAGAAGGCTGACCCAACACTACCCAGGTGAATTAGACCGATCTCTGTTTATGTAAACATACTAAAAACAATGCTGAAAACAGCTAAACAAATCATAAAATATGCATTTTATAAGTCTGCAGCCAGAGAACTAAAAAGTAACCTCAGCATTGGTGTCTTGTGTGCCGTACCTGTGAGATCAGCCAGTCCACCAGTTTGCAAGCGGGGACAACAGATCTGAAGGTTTTCAAATGGTAATCTCTGTCCCTGTGAAAAATAAACGTATGAGTTGCTTCAGAAACAAAATACGTAAACAGAAATCCACAACATATGGTTAAGCGCTTCTTAATTAAATCCAGGCTCGAGTGAAAAGAGCATCATCTAAAGGCAGAATCCTGTTGAGAGACAACTCACGACATGACGACCAAAGTCTTGCAGCATCAGAGCTTCAGCAGTCAGATATCATCTGTTCAGGCTTGAACTTTAACCCTAAAACCTTCCGTTTGGTATCTGACAAGTCTTCTTTACTTCTAAGGCCTCTACTTCTGTAACAGAACAGGACTAGTACGTTCCTCACTAACCCGTTGTATCTTCATCTCATATCCTGCCCCCTGGTGGAGGGCCGAAGTACTGCGGGTGCAAAATGCTAAGTTTAAAGGTCTCATTCCAATACATTTGCAGTGGTGTCTAGTCTGAATGATTGCCTCTAGAGTCGTTTTCTATAGAAAAAAGTTCTGGTGCTCCTGTTTCAGGGGGTAGAAGTTTGTCAAGGTGTGGGCGGGGCAAGCACGTTGCCTCTGATTGGCTAAAAGCAACACAACTCTTCCGCTGCCTTTATTCGCTCTTCTTTCTTGGGTAAAACCATAATTCCGAGTGTGTTCAGTTATGTTGTGGAGTTGCTAATGCTAATGGTTACCTTGCACTAGCCGAGACACGCTCTGCTCTCTCCAGGCTGCAACATCAACATGGCTTTCCGCGGTCACAAGCCAAGGTGGGCGGGGCCATGATTTCTAACTTCCCTGTGACGTAGAAGAAACGGGCTTTTTCTGACACGATCGTTTTCCCGTTTATTTCTTTTCTGCGGCAAACGCGCGCAATCAGGGTTGAAGAAAAGTTTACGTTCAGCATGCATACGCAACTCAAAGTTACCAATCATATTATTACGTATTATCACCAGAACCCCTTCCTTTCACCACATCACCCCAGTTCTCCAACAGCTTCACTGGCTCCCAGTTAAATTCAGGTCCATCTTCAAAATTCTCCTCCATACCTTCAAAGCCATCCGTAACGTCTCTCCTCCATATATCTCAGACCTTATAAGTATCAACACCCCATCCCGTTCTCTCAGATCTTCTTCTTCCATCCATCTTGCTGTTCCTTCTGCCCGTCTCACTACCACGGGGAGCAGAGCTTTCAGCCGCTCTGCTCCCCGTCTCTGGAACTCACTCCCCCCAGACATCAGGAACTTCGACAGTTTTACCCTTTTCAAAACCAAACTCAAAACACATATGTTTAAATCTGCCTATGACCTCTGATTTTATTGAACTGTTTCTCTCTTTGTTTTTTCGTCTTTGCATTTTATTGTGGTTTTAATGTATTTTCTGAAAGTATTTTCTGTCAAGTGACCTTGGGTGTTCTGAAAGGTGCTTTTAAATAAAATGTATTATTATTATTATTACATTTCAAAAAGAGCAACGGTTACACGGCTGCTCAGTGAACAACACCTCATGTGGAGTCAATCAAACGCCACATTTTACAGTCAACCAAAAATAGAAAGCTGCATCTTTTAGGTGCAGATCCAGACATAATATCAGCAAAATTCAATGCTGAACTAAAATCATCCGACGATGAGCAATTTCTTTACAAGGGAACTCAAACAGATGAACTCAGCTGTGGCTTCATTAGTCTACAAATTAAATGAAGCAGGGGCAAGTTTTATAGATGTTATTATTCACAAATCAATCTATGATTTAAACCGGTTAATTAATTGCTACAGCAATTCCAATTTAGTAATAGATTCAAAAAGGAGGGCCATGTTACATAATAGCTGCCAGGCAGGCAGAGGAACTGCCTTTGTGTGTTAATAGGATTTGTCCTTGGACCAAAACCTCTTTTGTTTGCTCCGATGGCAACGCTGGCTCTTCAATCAGCAAGTGAGCGATAGAGGGAAAGATAGAGAGAAGACGGGAAGATCTGGGTGGAAGATCACGCTGGGAAGTGGGAATAGTCTCTTTTATGTAACAGAATATTTTCAGTTTCCCTTGAGGTGAAGAAAAGTTAATATTTTATCCAAATCCTCATGCAAAGTAATATTTACATTAGGAATAATATATTAACTCCTTTTAGACCTTTAATTGAATCATGAACATCTGTTTCAATAAGATGGAAAGGCAAAGATGGGAAATTAAAGCAAAAAAAGGGCTTAAATTAATGAACGCGAGTGATTAATCCCAACTGAATTAACCCACACAGCACAGGAAAGATTAGAAAAAGAATGCAGGTCATTTAAGAGCTTTCTCACATTAAAATCCATGAAAATTTGGCGTCTATTAGCTGCAGCGAACGTTGAATTTAACCTACAGGAGGTTAAATTAGTGACATTTGAGGGCCGTCACTCCTGGCGGAGACGCAGTCATTACAGAAAGGATTGCAGCCGGGTGGATGTGAACCCGGCATGAATATGCATTCATGCACCTGGAGGGCAGATGCGGGGGGGGGGGGACAATAAAAGTGAAAGCAGAGAGGAGGGGAGGGCAGGTACTTACTTGATGACAGGAGTGTGGAGGCTGTGAAGGCGGCAGTAAAGCCTGATGCCCTGAAAGAAAAGAAAACGGAGCCGCTGACTCACAGATCGTACACACCTAGGATAAACATGTCGGATCATGAACAAAGGCCAACTTAGAGCTTGAAAAGCGTTTCCCTGAGGGGATTATTTTAGGTTAGAAACGTCAAAGCTGCAGTCTGTTGCTTCCAAATGGAGGCAAGCATAAATGCCCGGGTTTAAAGCTGAAATCTGGAGTTTTCCCTCTTTAAGTGATTTGTATGATAGTCTTACCTGTGAAACAATACAGGCAGTTCTTATTTTTCTTTTGCTAAGCCTGACCCTCGTCGCGTGGAGCAACATGCTATTTAAATTGAGCGCCTCAAAGCATCTGCTTACATACAGATGTCAAACACAGAGCGTAGGGGCGCGTTTGTGGACGTACTGATGCAGAGTTGGCCACAGGGTGTAAAGTTCCGGGGAGCTAGGGGAGCTAGTGCTCCCCCAGAACCTCTCCGCTGAAACCCTCAACACCCAGGGGGAGCTCGAAGAATTATCCAGTCTGACAGATCTACGTCACACCGTCACTGTTTCACCCATCTTGACCTGCGATGGGGAGGGACTCTGTTAGCTTAGCTTCCAGGAAACAGCAGAGAATGTCTCAACTACCAGAAGCTAACATTAGCATTAGCATCTCCACCACACAGCATAACTCCTTCAGGCTTGTGTTATTTGTGGAGATAAAACATCAACGTTGCAGAGCAAAGAGAGTCAGTGGTAGAGGCGTGTTGCTGTTAGCCAATCAGAGGAGAGATGTCCAAATATCAGGAAATAAGACTCCAAATCTGGCTTTCTGACTCTCTCCTCCAGCTGAATTCTCGGGGGTCATTCCGGCGCTTCTGAGGAAAAAAACTTCAGCTCTCTGCTTTGAGTTATTTTACTACAGATGTTTAAAACCGGGTCTTCCAAACATTTAACTCGTGTGTTTGTGTCTGTTAACATTGAACACGAACCTTAAAATTGTTGTTTTTGTGCACAAAGTAAATAAAACTGATTTCAAAACACAAACAAAGGTCGTGATAAAAACTCTAAGTTTCTACATATTTGCCGATTAGGTGTTGCGATGAATGTGGGATAAAATGAAAAGGGTAAAATATATGAAAATATCTTGATGATGATTGAGATTTCTTTTAGTAATTTATAGTGGCTTCGAAAACCCTCATTTCTCTTTTTGGCATTTCTTACACGACACGAATCCCGAGGCAGGATCGGCGTTTACCTTTGACATGATGTCCTCCATCTCGCTGCGGGCCTTGTAGGTGCCGTCGTCATAGCGGAAGCGGTACAGCACCTGCTCATTCTTGAACTGGTGCCTGTCGGACACTGAAACGTCACCAGAAGAGGAGAAGGTCACCTCATCTGAGCTGAGCTACGGAACACAGTGTGCACCCCCACCCCCCGTTAATGGCAATGTTCCTTTGGCATCAATTTAGAATGTAAAAATCAGGAAAACGGGTTATAAACACATCAAGAACTATTTTCTGGGTTAAGGAATTAAAAGCAGTGCAAAACACAAACTATTCTTATTATTACGATTTTAAGCTTTAGGCTTTTAATGCCTTCACCTTCCCTCCTTCGGCCTACTTTGGCCCACTTTGACCTTACTTTGAGTGCAAATAAAAGAAAAGATCACCAAAACAGAATTTCTGTTTGTTTTTTTTTGGGGGGGGGGGGGGGGGTTACGTGGCCCGAAAGGACCATTAACATGACAAATTAGGACTTTATCGTTAAAAATTTGGACACCCCTGTTTTTTATATTTAAAGGGACTTTACGGACTTTTGAATTGTTATGCTCGCGATTGCCCCCTCAGGCCAAAAGCGTAATGGCAGCTTCAATAGTAGGCTTGTGCACGAGGCGCGCATGCTGTACGTGCACACTCCTTAACGAAAATATCAGCTAAGACAGTCCCGTGTGTGTGTGCGCGCGCGTGCGTGTGTGTGTGTGCGCGTGTGTGTGTTTGTGTGTGTGTGTGTGTGTGTGTGTGTGTGTGTGTGTGTGTGTGTGTGTGTGTTTATGATGGGTCAGTCCTCCTGCATGCTCAGATCATTTCCTTCCCTTGCTTGAAAAATTTTTCCAAAATGAAAGTTGAACCCACATCTTTTTTATCAGTGAATTCAATGCCGTTCGGCGAGTCTCAAATAAAAATTTGGGCATCTTACTGTAAAAAAGATACCATTAATGTAAAAAAGAAACTCTAAATTAACTATGTTCACATCCAGAATCGAACCCAGGACTCCTACACAGGAATCCAACATCTTACTAGGTGAGCTAAAGTGCCACTGACGCCCTTTGTATCTGTAACATTTATATCCTTGATGACAGCTGAAACAACGTTCAAAGAACGGGTCGAAGCGAAAATGGCTATTTTGTTGCCAATTTGCAGGAAATATCTAGAAGAAAGTTCTACAGAAAGTAGCTAAGGGTCCTCAGAAATGTAGCTAGCTTTGTCACTAGGCGTTAGGAACAGCGACAAAGTGGAACTACCTCTCTCTCTGCTGCTAAATCTACGGATAGCAAATGCTACGGGCTATGCCTGAGCGTGAACGCGCATGAAGCAGCCTGCTCGACCCGAGCATCTCTCTTTTTCTGTGATTTTACAGAAAAACAGGCAATCACAGTAAAAATGCCAGGACTCATTCTACAGGACCAGGGCATTGCAGGAGAATGTATGAAGAAGACATTTATTATTTCTATTCATGTTTTGGCTGTCAAACTTCCATAATGTCCCTTTAATGTCTTGGGACTACCATGGCAACAATTATAATACAATAAACAACAGATACGAGTCAGGAGTGAAATGTCTGAAATTTGAATCCATTCAGGATGCTAAACAAAAAAACAAAATAATCACAAACCAAGCTTGTGTATAAAAAGAAACCATTGGGCAGTATTAGGCAGTAATGGTAGTAGGATTAGTGTGTTGTGCACCGTCAACAATAGGGGTATGGAAAGGGTAGGTAAATGATCGAACGTAAAACTTCAACAAATAATTTGATATACTGCTTTTATACATCAATTCAACGTGAAACATTGTGATTTTTTTTGGTGTATCAATGTTTTCTTGCATTTCCTGCTGGAAATATGTGCCAAAAGGAGGCGTGGCCTGGCAGGCCAAAAGGGCAGCACTGCTGACTGACATCCCCCCCCCCCCCCAACGTTTCATATCGGCTCGTGAGTGACCCGGCCAGCTGGAGGCATGGCCGAGATTCGGCTGTGCAGCAGATCACATGACGGTGTATTTGCCAATAGCGATGGCTGATTCAAATGCAGATAAAATGCAGACTTTTAACCTGCAGAGGGCGCAACATAAACGGTTTTAGGCGGAACTTTTAAATTTTAAACACAATTCCAAAATAGTGGCGACACATGTCTACAGCACTATTAGACACTCGTTAATAGAGTTGATTTGGGGGGTGACTTGCTCTTTAAGAAAGGAACTGAAGCTCTCCAACTTGTACTCATGAACCCAATACGTCTAAAACAGGCCCAGCAAATAGAACATGATGCACAAAGACATGACTGGGGAGAAAAATCTTTGGTTCCACCACAACAAGCTGGCACCGACTCAAACAAGCTACTGGATTTCTCAGTCTAGACTTGAAATGCCCACAATAAAAGCAAAGGAATGCACAAGCAAAGCGGCTCCTGTCAAGTAGGAGATTTTACTGTACGTGAAATGAAATGATAGCCATTTATCCTCAGAGCAAAGTGCAGATATTCAAGTACGAACAGATGTGTAAAGGAAACAGGAACATTGGACTAATTGTTCTCCGAGGTCGAGTCTTTCAATTATGTTACAACAGAAAAACCAATGATACCTTTTCAATAGCTAGCTCGTGACGCCTTTATATCACCCGCAAGGTCTGAACCTCTCCAGTTTACCCACAGTGCCATCTTGCTATGCCACAGAGGCGTCCATGTCGTTATTGTTTCACTCTGTGGCTGAAAGCAGCTGGCAGACAGAATCTCTGGGGATTTTCCACAGGTATGAAGGAACACGAACATTGGGTTTGAGCAAATTTTCCTGAGAGAGTGTTGAGTATAAACATCCTGGACAACTGCATACATACATTATCTGTGTGTGTGTGTGTGTGTGTGTGTGTGTGTGTGTGTGTGTGCGCGTGTGTGTGTGTCTGTCTGTACGTGCGTGTGTGTCTGTCTGTCTGTACGTGCGTGCGTGTTTGTGTGTGTGTGCGTGTGTGTACGTGCGTGTGTGTGTGTGTGTCTGTCTGTACGTGCGTGTGTGTGTGTGTGTGTGTGTGCGTGTGTGTGTGTGCGTGTGGGTGTGTGTCTGTCTGTCTGTCTGTACGTGTGTGTGTGTGTGTGTGCTTGTATGTGCGTGCGTGCGTGTGTGTGTTTGTGTGTGCGCGTGTGTGTGTTTGTGTGTGTGTGTGTGTGTGTGTGTGTGTGTGTGTGTGTGTGTGTGTGTGTGTGTGTGTGTGTGTGTGTGTGTGTGTGTGTGTGTGTGTGTGTGTGTGCGTGTGTGTGTGTGTTTGTGTGTGTCTAAGTTAGATTTCTTAATGCATATTTCAGGTTAGGAAAACCTAAAAGTGTCCCTCTGAAGTCTAAATCACAAAAGTAGAAATAATGGGACATTTCAGGAAAGACTCGTGTTCGTGGTGGCTTCCACCATAAAAGGTGTTGGACTTATTTATAACGTGTCTTAGAAGCAGGGTGAAAATTGGATAAAAGTAGATGATAAAAAACAACTGATTGATAGCAACAAGGTGCAAAAGGCAGAAATAAAATTCTGCGTTGTCTTACCGTGGTGAATGATGCCATTTTCCAGTAAGGCTTGTCCCAGATTTACTCCCTCGTCGGCATTACTGATCTCTCCACTTTCTATCAGCCACGACACAAATTCACTGAGACAAAAAAAATATTATTTCTTTAAATAACAGTTTATGGTGTTAATTTATTATTACTGAATTTTGTCTCTTATTTCTTACATCGATTAATTCACACGTCAGCCCAAATGTACATAAGGAGACCTTTTTGGCACGTTTGTTCTGTGTTGTTGATTTAAAAGAGACATATTATGACTTTTCTTCTTAAGTGATAATAGTTCTATGGTCGATTCAAAACATGTAAATCAAGTCTTTTACACTAAAGCACTCTCACATAAAGGCAGCAGTAGAGCGGGTTGCCTCATGATCGGAGGGTCATGGGTGTGATTCCAGCTCCCGCCAGGGCTATCCTGCTGTTGTGTCCTTGGGCAAGATACTTCACCCAACTTGCCTGTGTTAGTGGTGGTCAGAGGGGCCGACGGCGCCAAATGGCAGCCTCGCCTCTGTCAGACCTCCCCAGGGCGGCTGTGGCTACAAGTAGCTTACCATCACTAGCAGTGTGTGAATGTGAGAGTGTGTGAAAGCGTCTTTGGGTGTCTAGAAAAGCGCTATATAAGTTCAATGCATTATTATAAAGCAATATCAGCAGCTTTTTTCTTGACATTTTCAGTACCCTCCCAAATGAGCCATTTCAGGTCTCTGTCACTTTAAAAGAACAAGCTGTTGCTGGCCACGCCCACTCATCCACTGATTGGGCGCTAGGCGGCTCCAAAATCTGAGAGATGCTTGGAGTCGAGCTGATGCTCCTCCAGCATGAAGAGGTTAATGGTGGTTCAATGCTAGTTTTCCTGTTTGTGACATCACAAATAGGAACATTTTCAAATGGCTCGTTTAAAGCACACGGTTCCTGAAACCACACACTGACAAAAATGGATGGATGAGTTTTTAGAGGCAATCGAGTTCCACATGGCAGCTCAAAAGGAAGTTAAAGGCGAGTTTTGCATGATGTCACCTTTACACATTTAGTTAAAACACCATCCTAAAACACTAGGAATGGTTTCATTGCCATTTGCTGCTTTTCCACTAACCAGACCTGTCATTTCTATAAGACCTGTAACTTGTGAAGATGACTGCGATTAAAATTGGTTGTTTGTGCCACATTTAGGCTAAATTACATTTCAGTGCAAATTAAGTGCTCACTAGTGTTGGAGAAAGTAGAAAAGTGTACGTGTGTTAGGGATGCGAATTATCGAGTAATTCAATAATCAATAGTTGTTTCATCTTATCGATCGATGATCGATTAATTGATAAGTGGCAATTTTTCTGAAAAGTTGAACTTCCCTCTGAATCGGTTCCATCTACTGTAAACGTAACATAAAATGCTATATTCTGTATCATGTAAAGAAAAAATGCAAACCATATTCCCTAATCAAAGATTAATTGTTATGGTTGTTCTAGAGGGGATATTGTACCCCAGCTCAATGTACTTTATCACTTCTTGAAATCCCTGTCCATCAACAACATTTATTAGCAGCATGTCTGTAGTAACCATGTTACATATTAGCTGGGTAATGCCCTCTGCTTTCATGGAGTCACACACCCTTCTTCCCAACGCTGTGGTGAATGTAGGCTAAGAACCTCTCGCTGTTTGTAGCACGGCTGAATGTGGCACATTTAGGTGGTAATTCAACGAAGTTGTGGAATTGTACTTCAAAATACTTCCACATATTGTGCATTTGGGGTCGTTATCGTTGACCACTCCATTTTGACGTCTTCATCCTCAGTGTACCCATCGTTTTTCCTTTGTCTGTTGTCGTCAGAGCCCAGCTTTGCTTGTGTTTCTGCGTGTGCGTCAACTACGTCTGGCAACAAGCACACCCCGCGAGGACTGGCGGGGAATTACGGACAAAAATTTCAATTAATTGCAATTAAATCATTTTTCTTGAGTAATTTCTTATCGACAATTAATTGATAATCGATTAATTGTTTGCATCCCTAATGTGTGTGAATGAAACAGTTCACTTCTAAATAAATGCAGAGGGTGCTTCATTGGTACAGAAGCTTAATACAAGCTGAAGGTTCTGCATAGATCTGGTACTAGCAAGCTTTTGGGGTGGTCTGATCACAAGCAGGCTGCAGGTATAACACAGGTATGAACACACACAGGGTGGATTAATTTAACTGAAGTTGAATTTATCGTCCTGCGTAACTGGCAGCTAGATTCTGGCTAAAGCGTGGCTGGACCATTAAGGCTACCTGGGAATATGTTGTTTATTTGTAGGTCTCATAAGCAAAAGCTTGGTTTCACTTGACCCATGTGGTTCATCTAGAGAAATATATCCTTTCTGAATCCGAGCAGGCTCAGGTGTCCTCTGGGAGCTCTGAGCAATGCAACATGTTGACACAGTGGGAATGTTATTTATGCAGGGGCCGTCTGCGCTTCCAAATTGAAAGGTGTTACAGTGTTTTAATGGTTAGCTTAGACCACAGGCACAGGTGGTGCATGCTTTACAAATGATCTCTCCCCACAAATCCCCCCCCCTCCCCCCCACACACACACACCTCATCCATATTCATGCATTTCAGATCTGCAGTCTTGTCTGCTGAGCAAATGTTTGAGGGAGAAAATGACTTTCTCCACTTCTTCACCTTTTGGCTGATTGCAAGGAGTGAATTTGAGATTGATGGGTGTGTTTTAGTGTAGGATCATGCAATCTGAGACAAAACGACTCATTTTGAACCAAATGTGAATGGGAATTGGCTCTTAAGAGTCGATTAGTTTATGATGCAGCCTAGCTGGGAGGCAAGTCCGAAGCTGACAAGGTGTGAAAGTGTCTCTGCATGAATAAAAGTTCAAGTTCATCGTGTGCACTCCAGCTAAAGACACCTTGAGCCATCTGTAACTGGTCCTTTTGTAAAGGTGAGAACATTATTTTTGTCACAAGAACAGTCCTCAAGTAGCCAATCGGGTGCATGTAGTAATTTGTACGAGGGTAGAATGTGGACAGTAGGCTGCTCTAAAAGTTTATTTCACTTTCTGCTTCAAATATTCTTGAATGATTGTGTCGATCATCTCTTTTTATGCCCATGACTCGCCAAGAGGTTGTTAATTAGCATTGAAGGGATACAACTGAATTCAAGGGGGTATTATGGAAGTGTGTGTGTGTGTTTATGTGTGCGTGCATGCGTCCATGCTTGTGTGTGTGTGTGTTACGTAAGAGGTTAATTTTGGACACAGAGTCAATAGTGAGCATGAATAGTGAACAGTGGGGGGGGGGGGGGGGGAGGCAGGCAAGATCTGATGGATGAGCATTACGGATTTGTTGGAATTTCTGCTGATTTTCATTCTTGAAGCGTTTTTTTATTTGTTTCGGATCACAGGGTACAAACTTACACTTAAACGTTTTATAGTTATGTTTTCTACATGAGCAAGAGCTTTTTAGAAGCGATGACAGAAAAGGAAATTAGATGCAGGGAAAGTTTCTCCCACTGAGGGTAAAGTAATGCATTAGGAGCAAAATGCTAATGGGGATAAAGCTAGCCCACATATGAACTTGAATAGCTGAGACTTAAAAGTATCTGTTTTATCCTGAGGGGAACATGCGGCATAAAACGATTTGGACAAGTTAATAAAAAGGATGAAAATGATAATATGACTTTTTTCAGAAGTTATAATAGTTATATGGTTCAAACAGAACATGTTTATGATGTTCTGCATAAAGCTCTCTCACATAAAGCGATCTCTGCAGTTTTATTCTTGACATTTTCAGTACCTTCCAGAATGAGCCCTTTTAGGGCTCTGTCACTTTAAGAAAACAAACTCAAGCTGGCCCCGCCCACCCATGCCTTGCAGTTTAGGCTGCTATAAACCGAGGAGCTCTGAAATCTTGGAGGAGCTCTGAGTAGAGCTGCTGCTCCTCCAGCCTGGAGAGCTGAGAGGGTATTTTATGATAATTCCCACATTTGTGACATCACAAACAGGAACTTATTTAATTAGCTTGTTTTAGGCACAAAATTTTAAACCAACCACTGACAGAAAACAGATGAATCGGTTTTCTTGTGTTTGGAATGTGTTTATAGCGGCAGTACAGACCCACATGAGTGCAGAAAAGGATACTACAGGTGAGTTTTGCATAAGACGTCCAATTTAAATCCCAAACATCAACATAACCAAAGTTAAAGCATGACAAAAATGTATCTGTGGTGATTATTTTAAAGTTGGAACCGGTGGGTGCTATCAAACCGGCAGCCATCGTTGTTTAACACGATAAGAACGCAAACGATCCAGAGGCTAATTTAATCGGAAAGACAAATGTTCAGATAATGAAGGGCTAACTCATCAACAGGAAATGAACGATAGATAGTGAGAAAAGCAGGACGCGGTAAATTGTTTTTAAAAAGAGCGTGGGTGGAAAAAATAGATAGAGACAGAAAAAGGACAAAAAAAATCACCTGCATCAAATAAGGTTTCCCAGATCAATTCAGAGCTGGGAATATGTTGGAGTTAAATTATGATGGAGTCTCTAGGAAAATCCTAAAAATAAATGTTATAGATTCTACAGATCATCTTGTGAAACACGTGGAGCTGAGAGAAGATGAGGATTTCATGCATCCACCAACGCATCTCTGGGAAACCCTTGAGTTTTCAAACAGCTCATTAAATATCCGTCATGGTTGTGCGATGATGTGATCATAACTAATGATCCTTTAATATGAAAACATTTAATAATCTGTAAACGACCACAGGGCAGTGTCACGTTGTCTTGCTACCCATGAGCAGAGACCGGGGACGGGGGACCTTATGCCAGAACTTGGGGGGGGGGGGGGACTGGATTCCAGCTCTTTTGAAAGCTTACGTAACTGTTTGCAAAGACCTCGCTGTGAACGGCGTGATGTTCCAGTCACATTCTTGGAACCAAAAGACTCAGAGGGAGCAGGAATAGAAACTCACTTTCCCATGAAGCACTTGGGCACAATGCTGAGCTTCCTGCGCCTGTCCTTAATCAGGTGCCTGTTCTTGGTCATCATCATGTGGTAGAGCTTCTCCCCCTTCTCCGCGATCATCACATAGGCATCTCGCTCCATTCCCAACTTAAGACCTAAAAACAAATAAAACAAGAGACTCGATCACGTGTTCTGCATTTACCGTCAACGGAGTGAGACTCTGCTGGGGTGAAGGTTGTTAAAAATGTGGGAAAGGAAATGAAAGTGCAAACAAAGTCTCAGCCAAGAGAAACAGCAAATCCAGAGATCTCTGCTTGATTTCCAAAGCTTTTTAATGCATCAAAGCCAAACGCTCGTCACGGTGCTGTTAGACGACACAAATGAGTCTTTTCACGGACCGTCTGGTTAGTTTCGGTATTGTGCAGACGGCTTACAGTCAGGAATAAAACTTTTACAGCATGGATGTGCCTCAAGTTCAGGACGGGGTGGTTGTGGTGTTGATGTGTTAACTATTATAGCTGTAATGTGTGGTGGAACATGTGAGGGCCCATCGTGATTCTGTAAAACCACTTCAGCGGTTTTTTTGCTGCTTACCCTCATCCTGGGTTTTGATGAACTTCTGAACTGGACTCTGGAGAATTTCTGACTCTGGCAACTCAGCTCTAGTTCAATGGGACGCCATAATCTGCTTAACTCCACTAGCGGCACATCGAGCTCCTAAACTAGAAACTAAAGGATTCAGTTTTACAAGTCATAATGGATAAAGGATAAAGCTCATATTATATATGTGCGAAACCTTAACAAGAGCTTTTAAAATCTTCGGATCTTCGTCAGGTGACCTCTTTACCGCTCCATACACCACCGGTTGGAGCCTTTGCTACTTTTATCTTTTGGTTAAAAAAAACTCACAAAGTTCAGTTCACTGGATTTCACAAATTCAATAAGTCAATTTTACATTTTCAAATGAGAAAGTTGAGTGATGGTTGGGAATCTGATGGGGGGGCAGAAACATGCAACACAGCTTCTCATGTCAGTTCTCTTGTCCGCTCTTCCTTCTTCCATCTCAGGAACATTGCTAAGCTGAGTCCCATTCTGTCCCGCTCTGAACTTGAGACAGTTCTCCACACCTTCATCTCCTCACGCTTAGACTACTGTAACTCTCTTTTCACGTGTCTGAGCAGAACCTCCCTGAACCGTCTACAGGTGGTTCAGAATGCCTGTGCTCGGCTTCTGACCAAGTCCTCCAAACACACCCACATCACCCCGCTTCTCCTCCAGCTTCACTGGCTGCCAGTCACCTTCAGGGTTCATTTCAACATCCTGGTTCTGGTCTATAGGGCCTTACATGGACAAGCACCATCATACATTGGTGATCTTCTCAGTCCCTACACCCCCAGCAGGTCCCTGAGGTCCAGTGATCAAAGCCTACTGGTTGTGCAGCACCAGACTAAAGGTCAAAGGTGACAGATCATTTGCTGCTGTGGCCCCCAGACTCTGGAACTCTCTCCCCCTGAGCCTGAGATCAGTGGACTCAGTGGTCTCCTTTAAAAAGCAGCTGAAGACTCACTTGTTCAAGCTGGCTTTTGTATGACCTTCTTCACCACTCTCTCTTTATTCTGCTCTCCCCACCTATTCCACCTTCCTCAGGATCCACCGATTTCCCTCTTTCCTCTTCACTCTCTCTCTTTCTTCACATTTTTTAATCACAATTGCCTATTTTTGCTCATTTTAAATATATTTTTAAACATTTTCTAAATGCTTTTTTATTTTAACATTTTTTGCTTTTGTGAAGCGCCTCGTGATTTTTATCTTGAGAGGCGCTATAGAAATGATATTTTCCTCTTCTTCTTATTCGCAACACCAAATTTCTCTTTGAGTCTGCAGAGAGCTCCGCCGGCACACTGATGGAGGTGGGGTTAGATTACACTTGGCAGCAGCTGGAGTAGAGTTAGACAATAAGTGTCATTGAGCAGACGGGGGGCCTCTCCAGCACAGAGCCTTCTGGTCCAGCTGTCAGAGCTCGTCTTAAGCTGCCCCTCGTCTTCCTGTCCTCACTGGCTCGAAGGAAAACCGGAACACATTAACCCGCCCTAACCTTCAATAAAACGCTGATAAGACACAACACCTCCAACTGGCAGTCGCTGAGCAATGAAAGCCTTTTGGGGGGCCCGAATAAGGGAAGCCATGTGTCGCAAGAAAAAGAAAAGAAAAATTAAACGTATGAAATACACAGAGAAAAAATAAGGTGCAACTTAGACAATAAAATGTAAAAAAGAGTCCGTTACTGCAGAAAAACCTCGCACCGCTGTCTAGATGGGAGTGGAAGGGGCTGAAAGAAAGGTAGGAACACTGAAAGTAAAGTATACGGTAGAAAGTAACAGAGGAGGGCTGAGACAAGAAACTGGACGGTGTGACTGATCTGACATCTGCTTGCCTCAGGTCGGCTTCCGCAGGGCTGAAACTCAACACCCCAAGCTGCAGCACACTCCTTCATACGTATCTGTACTCCGAACCCCTTTAATCAAGACTCAAACGGTGATAACACCAAGCTCAGATTACGGCGTCAACTTCCTCAAAATACAATTAAAATGCTTCCAACTATTCAATTTACTTTGATAACTAATTATGTCCACATGTCAGCTGCGGAAGAATAATGTTTAAATCCCCTAACAGCTTCCAGGATTCGGTTCTCATTTTTAGCCATCAGTGCTATCGGGTGGCCCGATGTGCAGCGCCACAAATCTGACCTCAGCCATTCACACACTGTCCACCTCTCAGAACATAATAAAGACAGATGGCGAGTGCT
This sequence comes from Nothobranchius furzeri, assembly GCF_043380555.1. Taxonomy (NCBI): domain Eukaryota; kingdom Metazoa; phylum Chordata; class Actinopteri; order Cyprinodontiformes; family Nothobranchiidae; genus Nothobranchius; species Nothobranchius furzeri. The sequence continues at coordinate 53,288,761 of NC_091755.1, read as the reverse complement.
GAACAGGCAGGAAGAGAAAAGTTGAAAGGAAAATAACCGCAGGAGAATAAAAGATCTCAGCTTACATCAATCATTTCAAAATAATGGAATTAGTGCAAGTTATATTCATGAACGAAACGGAGCTTTTACAGGATTTTCTTGGATTTTGTGCAACAATTCCACAATGAGTCAAAAAATAACATAAACACCAATTATAGTTCTTTGAAATAAAAGAGCATAAATTTGTATCAGCCCTCACTACTGGTGCACCTTTTAGTTTCAGCATTTTAAACAAAGCTTCTGTTTTATAAGCAGGATGTAAACACCCCTTCCCAGGTCACAGACTACAGTTACCCTGTGGAAGCTCTGGTACTTTAATAGTTTGTGCATCTAGAACCACGGCATTCAATTCTGGTCCTGGAGGGCCGGTATCCAGCATGTTTTAGTGGTTTCTCTGCTCCAACACACTTGATTCAGTGGCTGAATCACCTGTGCAGCAGCTCATCAGGCTCTGCAGAAGCCTGTTAATCACCTGCTGATTGAAACCAGGTGTGTTGAAGCCGAGTTAACACTGAAAAGTGCTCTCAGTGTTCAATATCGGCTTTTTTTAACCAATGTCCGGTACACCACTATAATGTACTCCACTGATTACTGACTCCAATACGCGTATAAAAGAAGAAACATTAAATGACTTTAGTTAACTAACATCACTTATCTTCTATCACACAGACTTAAAACTTTAAATATGATCTGTGCAAATTATGAAAACTACTTTAAGTTAGCCCAGTTTTGCCAAACAAACAAAGATATCCCAAAACTAAACCTCGGATCTGCCATATTTAGACATTAGGAGTGAGAGGAGACGTAGCTGAAGATTTTGATGTATAGTATGAGAATGGTATGTAAAAGTTGTTTGATTTAAAGACAAAAGCAAGTGAAGATATTACATTTTAATGCCAGTATCGGACATTCATGTTTAGAGGTTTACTGCAGAATTGCAACCTGGAAAAGGTCCAGCACCGTACAGCAGAAAATTTCGATGTTAAAATCTATTTACCATAAATCCTCTAATATTAGCCTGTATTTAATTAACTGCCGGGTATCATATTGTGGCCGGTGTCGGAGTCGGCGGAGGTGAATAATGGCCGTTTTTTTTATTGTGGCCGGGTGGAATGTGGTAACAAGCAAGTACGGGGGGCAGTTGTGTCATCGTCTCACTTTTGATTTGCCAGTGACAGACCGCGAGGGTAACTTTAACCGTGCAAAGACGAAGAGGAGGAAAAAATTTGATATCAAGTTCAAAGAGAACGTGCTGATTATGCTGCAGAACACTCTGGGGAGCAGTAGCAGGGGTTGTATGAACTAGTCACTAGTCAACTTCACCGCTCTATAGTGACTTTTTATGCCTGTCATCGACTAGTCGCTGTCACGTGATAATGACCGGCAAGATGCAGTCCACGGAAAAGACAGCAGCCTGCTGTCAGCAGGTGACAAGCTCCTGCGCGTCGGGAGGCAACGCGCTGTGCCAGAGCGTCGGTACTGACACCCGCCTTAAAACGGACATTTAACCAAATTGTGACGTTTACCCTCTTGCAATTTAACATTCCCCTCACCCCCATCTAACCTTAACCAGCTTGCGCATGCAAAGCTCTGATTGTTGACGTGCTCCAGACATCTGCGTCCTGAGCACGGCCACAGTAACATTATCAAATCAGGTGTCGCCACCTCAAAAACTAATTTAGCACGCGATCATTCATATCGGCTCATTTCCTTTTATGTTTTCTGCCTTTTATTCTTTTATTTGTGCCTGATGCGTTTCGCTGCTGTGGATCGGGGCGCATCACCTGTTTTGTCCTCGGTGACACACCTAACTGATGCGGCCGGCGAGCACTCCGCTGTTTTTGCGGTCGGTAGATCTTTTAGAACTGCAGTTCAAAGGTAACTCATGAGGTGAATATATATGAACCCAGGTAGCAGTTTCTCTTTAGGATTGAGAGGAGATGCAGGAAGATAATAAACAGGCAGGACAGAAAAATAGTCAAATAAAAACAAGTTAGTTCTTTTACCTGGTGGTTGCAACAAACAGACACCATTGAAGGTAATCAGAAGTGAGGAACAGAAAATGAAATAATTATTTTAATGTTTAGAGCAGCAGGAACTCTGAGAGGCTGCAGGCGCATCAGTGGGTTTGCGGCCGCTGCGCGGGGGAGGGGGGAGAGGGCTGAAGCAAGATGCAGAAACTACCGTTGTTAAAAGAAATGTGTTTAACTTTGAAAATGTGGGCGCAATTTTAATTGTCAAAAACTCCAGCGAACCATTAGTTCATTTTGCTCAAATAGAAATTGAGGCCTTTCTCTAATTCTGGTCCTCCTTCCAATAAAGGCCTGGAGCTTGATGAGCTTGAGTCAAATACAGGCCCGGGTCTGTATTAGAGGATTTAGGGTGATTACCATTTGTGGGCAAAAACAACAAATTAAATACATGGAAAACCAGTGCTTCTCTGTTTTGTGCAACACAGTTGTAAGACATTAATATTTAATCCCACCTGCGGGTGTTTTACTGACGCCTCTGTGATGTTTACACCTTTTTCTAAGCTGTATTACATAAAGAGAGGAAGAAGAAAATCTGAAGGTCTCATCAAAAACATAAAGGTGCATCACTTACTCTCTCTCTGCTCCCGTTCCCTCAAGATGGCATCCAGCCACTTTTGTTTGTCCTCTGCATTTTTGGCCATGCAGACAAACCACTTGTTCTTAGCCGTGTTGTGAATCTTCCAGCCATTGGTCACGGTGTAGTTGTTGCTGTGATAGTCAGCTGTAAAGCAAAAGAGGACCGAGCTTAGACAGAAAAAGGTCGACATAATAATCCCCAGGACGCATTATTCGATCATCGCGTCTGAGTTTTTAGGCTTGCTAACAAAAACATTTTAATCCCTCCTGCCCGACAGCCACAGAAGGAAAAAAAATGGACAATAGTTTTAAATAAAGAGAATAATAAAAGTAATCAAATGAGTTTGTAAAGATGTTTGCAATAAAGTCATCTCTGAAGAGACTTTAGATGTCTAAGTTGGATTTAAAAGCCAATCAAAGAGACAAACAGCGCGCATCATAAAAGCAATAAAAGACCGTTCTTCCACTGACTCATCACATTCTCCCCTCGCACTTCTCTCCAATTCTATCATCCATTTAGCTGCAGGTGAGCAGCCACTGAATAATGAATGGCCAGTGGTAATGGGCTGCATTAGTCTCATGCTCAAAGTCGTATAAATAGATTTGATACTTTTGGCCCCACTAGGAGCAGCTTCTGCCTTTCTTCACAGAGAATCAAACTGTGTCCAGAGATGCATAAAGAACAAATGTGCCGAGCTAGATTTCTGCTGAATGCATCCAAAAAGGTGGAAAATGGGGAAAGTTTCAAAGTGCATGCTGTAGATTTTCTATTAGAAATGCATTATTCAAACAGAGCATCAATTAATTCTGATTTTTCTTACTGAAATACAATAAACTGAAGACTCCTGTGAACTTAGGGGATTGTGCAAAATGTGGTGAAAAAGTGGATTTGCGTTGTGGTGCTGTTGGGATTATGGTTGCCTTACAGCAGTAAGGTTGCATGTTTTAAATTTAACATGTTAGCACGTTCTTCCATGCATATGTGGATTTTTTTCAGGTGTTTCCTTCCACAGGCCAAAAACATCCATGTTAGGTTACCAGGTAACTCTCAGTTGTCCCCAAGTGTAAGCAACCTGTCTATGGCGTCCGCAACCTTTCACCCAATGACTGCTGGAGATAGAGCCCAGGTCCACATGACCCTACTGAGGAACATGTGGTCAAGAAAAAACGAATACAATCCCTGATTATAGTTCGACCTGGTCCAGGAACGCCTTGGGGTCCTACCAGAGGTAGAGGTGGAGGTGGCCGGGTACTCCCTAGTTGGGATGCTGCTGTCCCCGCGACCCCGACCCGGATAGGCAGAAGAAGACGAGACGGGACGAGAATGCCTGATTATACTGAGCTCCTGGTCTCATTATGGTTTTCTAGATTTGCTGTTTATTTTTGTGAATATAACCACTTATTTTTGATGGAAATCTTTAAATCACTCCAATTACAGTTGTGGCCTTTTTTTTTAAATTGGGGGCTCATCCAGGATCTGACTCAAGGATCAGTGCCCCTTAAAGAGGTGAATACATGAGATCCAACAGTTTAACGTTTAGGATCACAACCCCGGCTCTCCACCAGATGTGCAGACGTGTTTTCCCTGCAACCTCAGCGGCGCGACCCTTTCCGTCGAGAGTATTTCAGACTGGAATCAGCAGCTGGTCCTGCAAGGTTACCAAATCATTAGAGAATCCTTGGTCACGCATAATTTTGGCAGTTTATGTGATAACAAACAAGTAGAAAGACAACAGCATGTATCCAAAAAGGTCTGGTTTCTTCTTTTCACCTCGGCGACAGAGATGTCTCTGGTAATGGTGTGTTTTTCGCAACTAGTTAAGCAACTGGTGTTACGTATCCAAGTGGTCAAATTTTCACATGTACATGTGTTTTATTTTGAAAGTTGCCAAATGTTTTACACTGCTTTTGTGTTGCTGTGCTTGATGCTTTCTAGATATGTAGCATGTAAAGCAGGGGTCACCAACCTGGTGCCCACATGAACCATATAAGGTCTCTAAATAGCACAAGTCTAAAGAAAATGAATTAAAAAAATCAAAAATGCGTGCAGAAAGCTACACATTTCTTTAAAAACAATAAAATATGTTGATTATACATGAATTTAGTTTAAATGTGATCGATTGTAGTTCACTTCGAGTGGCTCAATACCTATGAAGTAGATCTCAGCTTCGGTAAGGTTGGTGGCCCCTGATGTAAATAATAGACTCGATGGGTAAATTCAGCAACGCGTTCAAAAGGTATCGCTTTGTTGGTGGGGGAAACACACCTACTTAATATAATAGCAGCTATTAGCTACATGCTCACTTCGTGGACACTATAAGACATTTTCCTGTTAGCTCGAGGACATTTAAAATTTATTTTTTTATTTTAGAATGATGAAAATGTTTTGTATTTGATTTTTCTTTAGATTTTAATTGAAAAACCACTGTGCACATAAAAAATCATTCATCTGTGGAAGTTATTTAAACAGGAAAGGAACAAAAAGATTATTTTTATTGTTAGAGGAAAATCTTATTCGGTCAATCAGAGCTTGTCTTTCCTTAGTTTCTCAAACAGACACACCTTGTTCAACGTTCACAGCTATCAGATAAACTGTTCTGAAAGTAGGACCCCTGAATTCTGCAGATGAGAGTTATTTTTCTTTGTGGTTTCCCTTTCAGCGACCAAAATGTTACAGCCAGCAACCAACACAAGTCATGTGGGCTTGCAGAAATATTCTGCCAGCACTGAGATGAGAGAGACTGAAAAGAGGAAGCAAGCGAGAGAGAGAGAGAGAGAGAGAGAGAGAGAGAGAGAGAGAGAGAGAGAGAGAGAGAGAGAGAGAGAGAGAGAGAGAGAGAGAGAGAGAGAGAGAGAGAGAGAGAGAGAGAGAGAGAGAGAGAGAGAGAGAGAGAGAGAGAGAGAGAGAGAGAGAGAGAGAGAGAGAGAGAGAGAGAGGAAGTGTTTTTTAAACTGGAGAACAACGTGCACCAAGCCCGGCAAACCGCAATAGCAAAACGATCTGCGTAAAGATCAGCACCTGTCCCCAATGACTTGTTGATCTTTGGCCCATTATCTAAACCCCAACCAGATCGCATTAAGTTTATTGCCAAGGTGAAAGCTGCTTCAGATGTCTATCGCCACACCAACCCATCACTGCATAGCTGACATCAAAAGCTACACGGGGTTGCACGCTACATCCTGTTAGAAACACTCCACCCAAACTGTCAACAAGCACCTGATTCAGGTCAAACTTGTAGTTTCATCAATCAAATGTGAGTTCTGGATGTAAATGACTGGTTTTTCCTTTTGCACATTTTAGTCTTTATTTAAATTGAGTAACTATCAACCTGAGCCTCATGGGAAAGCTAATACAACCCTGACAGGAGAATTGCATGAATAGATACACACAGTCTCCAAATGTGATACACTCCTGAGCAAACACAAACCTGTTCCATCTTCCACGTTTTCCACCTCCATCACCTCGGTGTTGATTCGGCCCCTGAACACATAGTGAGGCCCGTTCATAGACTTGGTCCTCTTGGTCGACTTCTTTCCGGACACCCTTGGAAGAGAGACAACACTGTGGTTACTCTCAACAGGAAAAACATCCGCTGATGCCAGCACCATGCAGTAAGGAACCGACTGTCTCCGTCATACCCACACATTCATACAGATACAGGTATGTGACCAACATGTAGGCGATTCTATTTGGTTTGCATCCTCATTAAGAGTCAACATCAGCGGGTATGTGGGCATCTGCAAAGGATTTTCTACGTCTGGATAACTTTCATTAGTGTTGAAAAAATGGGTCTCTTTATTAACGTTAGTGCATTTTTAAGCATTAAAAAACTATTAAATGAAATACTAACAACTGCTTAATATTAATGTTAGTATTAAGTAATGCATTACTAAGCAGGCCCCTCCAGCCCTTTGTCCTAACCTTAAGGACACTTAAAAGTTAATATTGGGAACGTTAATAAAGGGATCCTTTGCTTATTAATACTTAATGATGCACTAAGTAACATTAATAAACATTAGAGTCCTAAGTTAATTCATACTAAAAATAAATTCATGTTAAAGAGGTTCAAATGTTTTAGGTTTGGAAAATGGATCAAAGTTACATACAATCTGCTATGCCATCTGTGCGTAAACGCGACAGAGTGAGCACTCTCACCGATCTTTGACATATTTTTCCCTGTTCACGTTGTTTTTAGGCAGAAATAAGAGAGTAAGCAACTCACAAACACGCTGAATGTGTTCTATACGTTTGTGCCTTGGAGAACATTAATCTTTTTAACTATCAAAAGGTTTAGAGAATGTGTTAAAGTTACTGAGTTGATAAAACGTAAGCAGCGTACACATGCTAAGTAAGGCTAATTCCTAAGCACGATGCTAACACGTGTGAATAAGTCTGTAATGTATTTTTTCTGTGTCTGTATATTGTTTTTATTGTGACAACATTTACAAAGGCCTACATATAAGAAAATCAAGCCTTGGGTGAAGATTCTGGTGTGTGTTTTAGTTGGTTGTCAGCTGCTAGCTAAACATAGCTACGTCCTGTTAGGGACAGCAGATCCTCTCTACACAGGGCAAACTCCTAATTATTCACAAGTTGTGCTAAATAAAACTAAAATATCTCAAAAACTAAACCTCAGATCTGTCATACTTTGGCATTTTGAGAAAGAGGAGATGAAAGAGTTTGATGTGTAATAAATGCATGGTGTGTAAAGATTGGGTCACTAATGGAGTAAAAACTATATTGATATTTTCCGATATTACATTTTAAGACCGATATAAACCGATAATATCGAACATAGTGAATATTTTTGTTTTAGTGGTTTGCTAACTGGCTAGCTACACATAGCTATTAGTTGTGAGGATAGCATATGCTCACTACAAATGGACAAATTTCTACTTATTAAGTTGTGCCAGACGAAACTAGGTCTATCTCAAAATCTAAACCACAGATCTATCATATAATTATATTTTGAGTGTGAGGAGAAGATGAAGAATGTGATGTATAATATGTGTATGGGATGTCAAAGTTGGCTCATTTAGAGTAAAAATCAGTGCAAATGTTTTCCAACATTACATTTTAATGCTAATATAGGCCGATGTCATTGGTAGACCAATAATATCAGACATCCCTAGTTTAAATGGAATATTTGTTTTCTCTAAACTAATTTCTGAGTCTGGAATTTCTCACCTGGATTTCCTTTTACAGTAAACCAAAAGGTTGTCAAACAGGAAGAACACGCGTTCCTGGATGTTTCCCGCTGAAATCTTGAGAAGATTTCCATGAAGGAGTAATTCTGTGCAGATATCCGTCAGGTTGGTTCCCTGAAGAGAAAAAAAAAACAGAAATGTAAATCAGGAGACTTCACAGTGACGTGCAGCAGCCACGTTATTTTGTCTGAGATGAGCACAGAGAACAAGAGCTGCAAAGAAAACAAAGCTTTCTGTATGAAAACTCAAGAGTTCACAACCCGAATGCAACAATAAGATGGTTAAACTCTGACACAGAGATGGTAACTTTTATTCTGTTGACAATGGTAGGAAACACTGAACACATGTTTGAGCAAAACCATAACAACTGTTCACTATTAGGATGGAAAATTAAAGAAGGGATTTGCAACAAAAGTTCTGTAGTAATGGTGCATTCCATTTGTTCTTGGAAGTTCGAACTTCCAAGTTCACTCAAAGGCAGCACGATGGCCCCTGCCTTTAAAAAATATATATTTATTTCTATATGTTTTTAAAGAACTTGTTTCCTATTTTTCCCATTATCCATACTGACTGTACGATCTGAGCCTGTGAAACCCAAGCCAGATTCCTTCACTGTGTAACATTCTTGGCCAATAAAGGCGAATGCCATTCTGAAATGTATAAAATGGCAACAAATACAACAGTAGTTAGGTCAGTCACTGAAAACAACAACAAACAAATCCTACCCGTTTTTCCACTTGCAGCTGAACTACTGTTAAATCAGGTCTGGTACCATTCCTGGATCTCATCTCCAGCTTTTGAGAGCTCAGCTTTAGGTTGAGTTTGACTCCTAATCTCGTCATTTTGACCAGTTTTATTATTTTGAAATGTAAAAACTTTAATTACATGGATTTTCTTGACTTTTCCTATATATGTGTTCTTTTTTCCATGTTATTTCAATATAATAAAAATAAAACATTATATCTGGTTGTTTTTTCCTTCATCTATACCAACTGTCATTTTGATGGCTCTATTATAACCATGGTTGGCAGTCCTGGTCCTCCTGTCCTATCCAGCATGTTTTAGTCGTTTCCCTGCTCCAAAACACCTGATTTTAATTGGAAGGTGATTAACAGTCTTGTGCAGAGCTTGATGAGCTGGTGAGCAGGTGATTCAACTATTGAAATTGATGTGTTAGAGCAAGGAAATAACTAAAACATGCTGGATGGGAACAACTGAGGACCGACATTACCTATCCCTGATTTACGTTGCAAAATTTTCATGTGGGTGATGGAGAACGTCACTGTTGCCTAACAACCAACATTTAACTTGCATGTTCGCTCTGGTCATCTTTGGAATTGTTGCAAAAATTGTTTTTAGAAGAAAGTTGTCCAGCGGTCATTAGAAATGATGCTGCTTTGGGTGGAGATGCAGAAACTGATGATAACTGGTCAGTAGGAATCACTCCCTGTGCAAACAAAGTCACGTCAGTCACCCAGCAAAAACACATATGCACGAGTTAACCACACTAGAACCATTTTACTCTATGATGTCTTTTCCAGTCTCACATTCCACTGGCCCAAATGCCAGCGGTCAAACTGACCATCCGTGGGAGTTCTAGGACTTTTGGTATTCTGCAAGTCCTCGTTCCTGTTGAAGCTCTTCATATGAAACTAGAAGAGCCCACAACTGTAACCTAGTATGATGATCTTTAAAAACCACCACATTTTATCTTAAACACAAACAACAATAAGCCCTTCTTACAGTGTATGGGCTCAACAGAAGTTCCCAATTTCTTACCCAAGTACTTATTTCTTTCTTAATAAGAATTAGACCATGCAATAACAGCTTTGCAAACTGCAAACTACAGATTTAGACATGCAGCGTGACATTTTGCAGCCCGCTGCCTCTGCAGAATATGGAATCTGACTCAAAGTTTTTGTCCTGCCAGTTATTAAATAAACCACGAGCCGTCTCTACGAAGGAGGGCGAAGGTGAGTTAGACTCAACACACGCACACATCAGATATTTTAAGTGAATAAATTACACTATTTGGGAGGTTGTTGACGTCAAACTCTTCTCTTGGGTGGAAAAATGAAGCTGACCAGAACATGGTGTCTAATTAGCTTTTCCACTAAGTGGCTAAACTGCAAGACCAATTATGACCATTTTAATTTTAGGAAGCCATTATTAGCGTTTTCAGTTGGAGACCGGAAATAGATTCCACGGATAAAAAAATGCCATTATCATGTTCTTGCTCAAGCTGTGAATGACAAATCAAACCATTTTTAACACATCTAATTCATGCCCACCAGGAAGTATAATTGGATTTAATTTAACGTGAACAAGGGCGGGCATGGAAATACACACCGCTTGGTAAAGCTGTTAAAACAAGGCCGCCAATAAATGAGATAATAAAGGTAAAAGACAACTCATTACTCATCGTTAAACGGATCATTCTTCTCCAAATCATCCAGAACTAAATGCATCCATGTGTGGGCTCAGGATCGCCTCCCCGTTTCTGACACGAGTCCACCCCTGAAAGGATGTCCCTCCACCACCATCCACTCTGGCGTATTTATAATCAAATTTTAAGTGTTTATTTCTTTAACTATCTTGCATTTCTTAATTTCTTCTCCTAAGGCATTTCCCTGCTGGGATGGGGGAGGGGCTCACATGTCAGACAATCCATTTAAACTCACGTCAGCTGCAGTGTGCTGAGGTAGAAGAGGGGTAAAAGCTCCTGTGGCAGGCCTGGTGCTTGAACACACTCATTAACATCTCCCAGCTTGTGTCTGCAGACACACCTACTGTTATGGTCGCTTAAAGTAATGCATAGGCAGAAAGTGGGCAAAGATGCAGCACTGGTGAATGCATGCGTTAGTGCGCAGTGCATACGAGCACAAATAATGCATCTGGGCCTGAATCGACACTAGTGGTGGTCTCCTCCATTAAAGCTGGAGACGATTAGCCTGAGATTGGCTGGAGAGAGGAAAGAAGAGCGAGACTAATGCTTGTTAGGTTGAGGGCTCAGTGTGGAGGTCGCAGGGTCGGAGTGAAGCGCCTGTGCGGGGATCTGGTTTGTTGTTGAAAAGAAAACAAGATGTGAACATTCACTGCTAAACACATGTATTTGGTTAGTCACAGATAAAAGTTTTTGTTTAGTCATGAGCACAAAGATCACATTATCTCAAGATTAATATTTATTACACTTGATTTGTGGCAACGACTTCATTCAGGATTTCAACCCCCTATAAGGAAGTTTTTGAAGAATTTAAACACTCAAGTTGAAATAGAATAGGACTAGCTAAACGAGTAAGGAGAAACTTGTTGATATAAACTAAAAATCAAAAAGAAATATACAAAAGAGGTTGTTTTGATGTTAAATGAGAGCACAAAAGCTCTGCGTGGACTTTAAAGAGATATTCCACCCCTAAGTGAAGCTTAGTCTGTTGCAATAATCCCCAGAGTTGAATGAGTGGGAAAAAGCATTAAGTAACCACCCCAGTCATTCTCCAAACCTGGCAGTATTCCATTAGCTTTAGCTTAGCATAAACAATGTAAGTGAATGGTAACAGTTAGCATTTTTTGTGAAAAAGTCATGAAAATGACTCAATAATTATCCAAATTTTTCTTGGTGACATTAATAATGATTTTTAATGCAAATAAATATTAAATAAACAATAAGTAACTCAAAGGAATTACAGGGGCCAATTTAGACTCGACACCCAAGACTGAAAAAGCACCGCTGCAAGGTGCCAGGACATGATGCAGTGGCCCCTAAAAGACACGTACGTTGTCTGCCATCGCTAGTGCAAGATCCAATGCTGCTACTTAGGTGTCTTTTGGGGCTGCTGCGTTATTTCCTCACAGCGGTGTTGTGTCATAATGTGGTCCCAAACCTAAATCGACTCCTCAATATGATTCAATCAATATGATCAATAGCCAATATGATTATTGAGGTCAAATAGAAAAATTCGGATAATTATCGAGTAAGTTTCGTGACTTTTTCCACATAAAATGCTAGTTGTTACCATTCACTTATATTGTTTATGCTAAGCTAAAGCTAATGGAATACGGCCAGATTAGGAAGATGACTGGGCTGGTTACTAAATGTTTTTTCCCCATGTATCCAACTCTGGGGGATATGGCAACAGATAAAATTTCCCTTAGGGGTGGAATATCACTTTAACTGGTAATGCATCCAATGTAAACGACCATTTGCTGATTTTGTTGTCTTAGAGGACGATTGTCAGGGTTAAATGGTGACTTTCTGCAGAAGGGAAAGGGAGACTTTGGCAGGAAGATAATAGGATGCTCCAGAGGGGCCCAATCAGTGCTCTGATCCATCAATGTTACTCCTGGTTTTTAAGAAAGGTCCTACCATACAACCCTCTGTGGACAAGTGAGACTCAAGCTCAGCTTCTTAGGTCTCTTTTAATTGGGCATTAAGCCTGTTGGCATTCCCGCTCAGCACCCTGTGTGGGTGGATTGTCCCCTCAGTGCCTGCTAAGACAAGGACTCTGTTGTGGTGGGTGAGGCAGGCATGAAAAATGCACTGGACCCCTTCACTCGACTCCCAAGCCCTGTCTGTGGCCCCTGTGCTTCAGCTGCAGCAAGCGATTCGCTGCTAAGATAAATGGGAACCACGACTGTCAAGGTCTTTCTAAGGCAATTCTACTAGTTTTACTGTGGTTTCATTACAGAAATATCACATTTTCCAGTGAGTGAAATTGTCTATCCTGAAAGCCGATGACGATGGTGTTCTCACCTCCCAGCCTTCGATGTGGGACTGAAGTTGTTCCAGGGCCTCCAGCTTCTCCATTTGCCTCTTGGTCTCATTGATGTTGGAGCATACGGCCTTCATGAGCTGCAGAGCCTCCTCCACTGCGGGATAATCTGTGTGCTTCTTAGGAGTCCTTTTGAGCAGTTCCTACATCACAGAAAAAAGAGGTGGGAGAAAAAAAGTGTTGAGTAGCAGGCAGGTTAAAAATGGGAGGATAAGTGTGACCTTTACTAGCTCAAGTCCCTAATCAGCCGCCCACAATGTCAGCGGATAGGTGCTCGTCTAACCAAGTTCCTAAATGAGTCACTTGTGCCAACTCAGACCCACTATGATCTCAGCTCAGTTTTTACACAGTCAACATGGGTTTGGACGAATTAAACCCTCCATCCTAAAGAGCAGGTGCTGCCATACCTTCAGCAGCAAAGGGTACTTGCAGATCCTCTGAATGGGAGTGAGAAGGTAACCCTCCAGGGGAATATCCGTACTCTTCTTTCCTCCCAGAAGCATGCAGTGCTTTGGAAAAAGAAAACAAGCAGTATTAGACACAACCGAGCATTTATGGACTTAAACAGCAAAGCGTGTGCACGTGGAACAAGTTGGAAGAATGAGACCAGCTGATCTCAGAAAAAAGTCCACGTTGCTGTTGAAATAAAATATAATTTAATTCATGTTTTGATTATAAGGCAGTGAATATTCTTATATTAAATCTCACTGGGCTTAGATTGTTGTGACAAATTGGAAGCGGCATCACAGAGGCTCCAGAATGCCTTGAAACATTTGCAGGGGTTCCTAATTTCCCCGTGTGACTCACGAGGTATTGCACTGGTCGTGATTGAGTTTTGAAACACGTCCAAATTTTTTACAAGATGTAGATTCACTCAAAAGTGTCAGACGACTGTAGGAAAATTGGACTTCTATTGAGAGACATGTTATGACTTTTAAAAGGTATATAATTGACTTGTTAACGAAGTATTTTTACACAAAATCATTCTCGCATTAAGCCATCTCAGCTGACTGAACATTTTCAGTACCTTCCAGAATGAGCCGTTTCAGGGCTATGTCACTTTAAGAAAAGAAGCTGGAGCTGGCCACGCCCACCCATTCCCTGTTTGGCTGCTATGAGCTGAGAAGCTCCTATTTTTGGGAGGGGCTTGGAATAGATTCCCTCCTTCTCCTGCCTGAAGAGATGAGGGGATTTTTATGCAAATGTCCCCATTTATGATGTCACAAACAGGGCCTTTTTAAAATGGCTCATTTTAGGCGCATCATTTAATTATTCCTGGATGGGTTTGTTTCATGTTTGGAGTGCTTACAAAGGCAGTAGAGACCTACATGGCGAGTTTTGCATAATATGTCCCCTTTAAAGACATACACACATTTCTACACACAAATTAGTGAAAAAACAATGTGTGCTTCCTCATTCTACAAGGGATTTTGCAGACTTTAACCCATAGCAGCGGTCTTGGTGTCACTTCACCTTGGATTTTGATGGAACGCAGGCCGTTTGTATACTCTAAGCTTGTGGGATGAGAGGAAAGACAAAAAAACAGTCATGTAGATAAACCGCAGGAGTGTTCTGGGTGGGGAGGGAGGGCCGGAGATCATTCTTAAGCATTGCAATAATAACGTAGCAATTCCTTTCAAGTTTAAACAGAGCGGGAGAGGCTGGTGGGACTTGTAAAGTATTTCTGATGTAAACTAAAGAAAAGAATAACTAACTCCACACATTCCTGCTGCATTAATTTCTTCTCTGTGGCATTTCCCTTCCACACCCACATCTTCTACACCAATTTCTGCCATCTTCCTTTTTCTCTCTCATCTGCTGCTTATTTGTAATCTGCCAGCCTGAAGCCAAAAGTCTCCGCTCGTCACCCTGACCTCGTTTTACGTTTGCTTCTCTTCTCTCATCTCCCACAATGCAATTAACACTTCAATGTAAAAATTTGAAGAAATTTCCAGAAGCTCCTTTCATAGATTTAATTATTTCAGTTAGCTTGAAACGTCACACTAAATCCAAAACTGAGCATTAAAACATGGCAATAGCTTTGGGTTTTCTTCTTCCTCTGTTAGTCTCGGTTTTACAAAAAAATAAAGGTTAGTTCCTAAGCTTCTGTTTTTTGTTACTATTCTTGTTGGTTGCTTCACAAAATACAAATGGTCCTCCAAGTGTTGTTATTTCAATATAAAGTCAGCTTTTATTCACAACCAGATGGTTTTAGAGGAATTTCATTAGGAAGCATCAGCAACACGCAGGTCCATGACTGAGCCAGGAAGAGGAAAGAGATTCTTCCCGCGTGGATCCGGATTAGGTCAGGACAATATAGGGAAAAAAACGCATATCGATTAAAAATAAATCTGTTTGATCGATGTCAATATTACGGATAACTATAAAAAATGTTGAATATATATTTTAAGTGCAGCCAAGGCCGTTTTCTGTCAGTACTTTATGATAAATCAAGTTGGTTGTGTTAAAGCTGCTATAGCAGATCTACAGAACTAGCTAGGTTTGAACACAAACACGGTCAAGGAACATTACCCTTCCTTCGGGTATCTTCCCTGAGACGTTTCTGCCACAACCGGAGACCCACATTTTCAGAGGAAACAAGAGAGCACTAAACACCAGTCGTCATTTTCGAGGTCCAAACGTCTTTTGTGTCTGCGACTTTTTTCTTTTGGGAACTTTTTTCCTAAAGTTGAAGTGGTAGCAACTATTAAAAACTTTTTATTGGAGTTTTATTTGGCCTATTTTTTTCTATTGCACCACATGTTCATCAATAGATGCGTATAATCAGTCCTGAGTAGGGCTGGGTAATTTGGCCTAAAATCAGTTTCACAATATATTGAGGATTTCACCTTGATAGCGATAAATTGACGGCATGCGCAGAAACAACATTTGTCCACTAGATGGGGGTGTTGCATGTATTAGTTGAGTCACATTTTTACGTGACTCACGGTGGTACAGCTTCTTAAAGGGACATGGACACTGCCAACCTACATACATCATTTTATCTTTTTATTATCAAATTTATTGACATGGGACAAATTATCAAGATAAGAGACAAAAAACGATAAATTTTCCATTTATTGCCCAGCCCCAATCAGAAAAATATCATGGAAGAAACTTAAGACTAGGGCAAAAACGAGGCAGAGACATCATCACCCATCCCAAAAAGCTCACCAACACTAATGCTGGTTGAACTGCAAATGGATTTCCTTAGTTGGGGCCCCCACTCAAGACCCTTGTCCCCTTTTTTTAAACTCGTCATCTGGTGCCCGATGGTTTGGGTGTCAAAACATGGAAACAGCTGGCTGCGGAAAGCGCAACAATACACAAAGGTAACCTTGATGGGGGTTGCATCCTGTCCACACAGGAAGAATTTGCAGACCTTGTTATGGTTTTTGTTATTTATTCAAGTGTTAAACGTGGAAACTGAGGTGAGAAGAATGAACTGGCAGGAGGAGAAGGATGGAAAGGTGTCAAGAAAAAAATTAAAGCAGAGGTTTGGTGTAACAGAGCAGGTTGGTGTTGCAGAATTAGCTGAATAATAAACAGTGTCAGTGTTACAGCAGCATGTTTAGTGAACTAGTTTCTCTTATAAGAGAGGGATGCATAAACTTTGACTTCTTATTCTACTTCCATGCTTGCATATATAACTGAATGGGGGTTGATGGAAAAAGTGGCAGAAATCATAGAAAAGGGTAGTGAAATTACCAATATTAGATTTAAACTGCGTTTTCCACCATAGGGGTTCGAGAAATTTCTTTGAGGGGGGAAAATGACTGAGAAAATATGATGGCCCCTTTCAAGACTTTCCCTAGACGTCAGTATATTGAAACCATTTCGGCAGTGAGTGATGTCACTGATCAGTGCCAAAAGGCGTCCACAAACAATGACAAATATGTTTTACGCTTTATTCTGTCCACGTATGCAGTCATTCAATTTATTCCAGGGATGAGGAAAACGGCAGTGGGACATAAATGGTGACATACAATAATCAAGAGGAAATGTCCTGTTTTACTGTGTTCTGTAGGAAATCCCAAAGCCACACAAATTACAACATTTTCTGCTTAATTTTTCGATGTTAGGAGTTGAGAAAAGGTGATTTTTTTTCCCTTTCCCCTTCATTCTGCTTCCACAGCAACTCCCACTTGTTTGTTGACGTTTACCAATTCCCCACCAAGTTTAAACCAATCAGGATGAGCTAACCGCAAGTCCTGCCCAGCTTCTCTACCAGGCCATTCCTGAGTACACACCTCGGGTCAGGTACTTGGTTTGCCCCTGAAATGGCCCAGTGAAACGGAGACAAGCGCATGGGGAGCCTAAGTCACTTCCGCACCACGGGTCCCCAGAAGAGCAAAAAAAATTAACGCAAGTCAACGGGGCTAAAAACGCTATTTTCTAATTCTGCTTGTTTTGTGCCATGGATTTCACATATGATGTCCGTCAATTTTAAAGACACATTTTGATACCAAGAACACGCTTATTTTCAAACAGGGGCAAACGCTATTTTAAGTTTTGTGTGAAAATAAGTCTGAGACCTTGGCCTTGATTCGGAAAAGGGTAGAATGCCTTCTTGGGGTCTTGTTCACAAGTGAGGGAAAGCTGGAGCGCAAGATCGATAGGCGGATTGGTGCTGCATCTGCAGTGATGCGGGCGTTGTACGGGTCTGTCGTGGTGAAGAGAGAGCTGAGCCAGAAGGCGAAGCTCTCGATTTACCAGTCGATCTACGTTCCTACCCTCACCTACGGTCATGAGCTTTGGGTAGTGACCGAAAGAACGAGATTGTGGATACAGGCGGCCGAAATTAGTTTTCTCCGCAGAGTGTCTGGACTCTCCCTTAGAGATAGGGTGAGAAGCTCAGTCATCCGGGAGGGGCTCAGAGTAGACCTGCTGCTCCTCCACATCGAGAGGAGCCAGTTTGAGGCGGCTTGGGCATCTGGTCAGGATACCTCCTGGACGCCTCCCTGGTGAGGTTTTCCAGGCACGTCCAAATGGGAGGAGGCCTAAAGGGAGACCCAGGACATGTTGGAAGGGACTATGTCTCTCACCTGGCCAGGGAACGCCTTGGGATTCCCCCAGAAGAGCTATTGGCTGGGGAGAGGGAAGCCTGGGCCTCTCGACTTAGGCTGCTGCCCCTGCGACCCGACTCCGGATAAGTGGATGAAATTGGATGGACGGACGGATGGACTGATGGATGGATGAATGGTGAAAATAGGTCCAGGAATACAAATGCGTTTCACGAAAGTGACGTCATTAAACCAGACATGGAGAAAACGGAGGGAAAAGGGCTACAAGTTCAGCAAACTGCCCACAGGAGGAAAGAACCGCCCTAAATCTGGACATTTGGTAAGTAGCACCCTTTGGGGAGAGGAGATTATGTGGTGACGTCACTTTTGCGATGTGCCGATTTCTAGTTTGTAGTCATGCTAATTACGAACTTTTACAAGCTAATAAATCTCAAAGTATGTGACTGGCATGGTCGAAACTCCCATCACTACGTTTCTTTAAAATTACAGCACAACATTAATTAGTGTGATCCAGGGCGTAAAGCTAAGCGGATTAGAAAATAGCGTTTTTAGCCCCGTTGACTTGCATTCATTTTATTGCTCTTCCAGGGACCCGTGGTGCGGAAGTAGATTTAGGCTCCCTATACCGTAAATGTCCGGTAAAATTACCCAGAAGTCTCAATAGTGGAAACGGGGCTTTAGTCTCTAAATAAGCACCGGAGGAATCCCGAGAGAAAAAGCTTTGATGTCTTACCAGTAGGAATGTCCTGATGTTAGGAATCTTGTTCAGTTCTATAAGAAGCCGTAAAGCCTTTTCGTGGTTACTGCAGTATTCGCCATATACGGAGAACCTGTCCCTCTGCAAAAGAAAAAAAAAGTCAAAACTGCCCACCAGGAACTTGATATCATGTTTTACACATCAGTTCTCTGCCTAGAAGAATCAGCAGACAGCTGACAGCAGGAATTTAGTTAGGAGAAACTGGAAAGTCTCCAGCTTTAGTAGCACGGGTGCTCCTCCTCGAGTGAAGATAGTTTTCTTTCCCATTTTATCTGACAGACGAGCCTGAGCTTTTAATTCATATTAGAAATGGAAATAGGAGTTTGAGTTTCAAGTCATAATAATCATAGTTTTATATGAAATAATCAAACAAAAAGAAGAAAAATTCTTAAAAGACAAATAAACGTTCACAATAGAAACCAAAGAGATGACACCATGAATCAAAACCTCAGAGGAGCGCCCCTGTGTGTGTGCGTGTGTGTGTGTGTGTGTGTGTGTGTGTGTGTGTGTGTGTGTGTGTGTGTGTGTGTGTGTGTGTGTGTGTGTGTGTGTGTGTGTGTGTGTGTGTGTGTGTGTGTGTGTGTGTGTGTGTGTGTGTAACAGCTTGTACTTCCTCTAATGCAATACTTTCACATCAGCACAGGTTTAGACTCTGATGATGCATGAATACATCAGAACGGTTCGTATAAAACTTCTTATTTGTCAGTATCCATTTCCACACATCTCATTTTTTGTACAGCACATCATATTTTAAACAAATACACGGCATGACACTTCCTCGTTCCTCTTAGGTGAGCATCACAGGATGCAAAAAATAAATAAACAAAAAAGAAACAAGATAAAGCAGCAGCTGATGCAGAAGCTTTTTGTTACAATATACAACCCAACACCTGAGGCTGTGAAAATACTATCTGAAATGCATTAATAATGCAGCACGCGAGAAAACAAAGTACACACGGCTGCAGCATGGGCCTATTATCCATTCCTAGCTGTTAGGATGTGAAACTTCAGGCACGGAGCTCGATCTCAAGTTCTAGAAACTGAAACTGTCATTTGAAACAGCCTCATAAGTGAAATCCAAAACTACAGGTGCCTGGTTGTTACTTTCAGCCCCAACCAAATTGTTGCTGCTGCTGCTGCTGGAAGGCTTTGACTTTTAAAGGGACAAAATTCAGTCCCCGGGTTTGATGTCCAAAGTGTAAACGGTGTAATGCAGTTGGAATACTTTCATGAACACTCTCTGGAAAAATATTTTAGACATCTGGAATCCACCTTAAGCTCCTCAAGTTTGTTTCCATGTATCCAAAAGTTTATGAAACATGAGACAACCGTTGGGAGGAGTTGGTAACTTCAGAGGACAAAGACTGGAGACAAATGAGAGAAACTTTGACATTTATAATGAAATGAAAATGAACATAAAATAAAAATATAATTCAAACCCTTTGGAACTAAACGTATACAAGACAGTCTGTACAAATCCTATGCAAATGTAATTTATTTACAGTTTTTATTATTGCATATGCGTTTTACGCCTTATACCGGGTCCACACTGGAGGCGTCAGCGATGCAGAATGGCATCGGGACCGTTTATGCTTCACAGTGCGTCAATCCACACCAGGGAAGTCTCTCAGCCTCAGTGTGGCTTCTCCACCGTCCTCCTCGCTGGACTCATAAGATCACAAAATCCCTCCTGCCTTCAAAGGTCACGGTTTGTTTACGTCATTCACCATTAAACCAAAAAGAAGAGAAATGAGATCGTGTTTGAGGTCATATATGATGTTGTTTCTACTCCACTGTCTGGATTAAAGCCATGAAAAACACACCACTGCACTTCTCGAAAAATGCCGAGTGCAAATAAGCCGTTTGGTCACGTGTATAGATGTAATCTACATAGATATAAAATCGTATCGCTGCAACAGTCTTTTATTTAGAAAATTACCAGATGTTTTACACTGAAACAGTGTGTGATTTCCTGTCTAGCCCTATGTTAGCTGCGTAAATTGACGCGTCCCAGAAGCGGTTTGGGGCAAAGAAAGACGTTAAGGTCGGTTGCCCCAAATCTAGTTGTTCCACATCTAAAATGTTTGTTTTTGGTAGACGCCAAAGATTCGGGGAGCTTCTGCCACCTACAGGCCTGGCGCGCCTTTGAACGTGCTTCACGATGCACAAATATTTTTTAGCTGGAAACGAGGGGGTATGGACCAAAGTTTTTTTTGCTAGATGGACGGGGGAGGATGTTAGGTTTCATAAAAACCCAGCTACGTGTGAACACGGCCTAAGCCTCACACAAGTGAGCAACAAAAAGTAAACGGTGGGCGGTGTTTCCACACAACCAGCATCTGGTTTGGCAGGGGATTCCAGTCCAAAACTATGGCGTGGTATGGGGGCCAAAATTAAGACTCCTGCCCAGCAGCAGGATGCTATATAAATTCTGAAGCAAACTACTGACCTGATTAATGATAAGCTGGCGCCGGTAACTGAGAGGCTGGCACTGCTTACTGAGAAATAGCAACTTTACCGGCATTACTACTAGATACGCTAGGGACTAGCAGCCCTCGGCTGGTCATTGACTGGTTCACACACTCCCTCTGCTGTCTACTAGCATGGATAGGATAGCGTTAGCCTGGACGGGCTGGTGTTAGCATTGGAGAGGCTAGCCATTAGCGTGCCTAGGCTGGCCACTAGCTGGATTTCCTACCGCCTCGACGGACCATTAGCATGAAAAGGCTGGCATTAGCATCGGAGAGGCTAGCCATTAGCGTGCCTAGGCTGGCCACCAGTCAATGACCAGCCGAGGGCTGCTAGTCCCTAGCGTATCTAGTAATAACGCTGGTAAAGGTGCTATTCCTCAGTAAGCAACGCCAGCCTCTCAGTTACCGGCGCCAGCTTATCATTAATCAGATCAGTAGTTTGCTTTAGAATTTTTATAGCCTCCTGCTGCTGGGCAGTAGTCTTAATTTTGGCCCCCATACCACGCCATACAAACCACCACTGGGAGCAGCAGCTGGGCTGGCATATGGCGTGAATCCCCCGGTACTGTCGAGCCTACAGAACACAATCGCAAGCCAGACAAAACATTTTGGCTTCTGGTGAAATTAAACGCATCTATGATACAGACATTAATGTGATGTCTCACTAGAACAGGAGGAATGCATTTCGGAAATAAAGCTCCGTCTGAGGCAAACTCTGGAGCTAAAGTCATAAAAGAATTTTCTTATTGAAATTTGAAATGTTGTTCTACACTCTACAGCAAAAAGCAGACTTGAGTACAGAGCCGTTGTGTATCTGTTTGCAGTCAGAATACTCCTGAATAGAGTCACTTACTGAACCTGAAACAACTCTTTCAGCCCTAATTACCATCCCTCCACTAACAAAAACAGCAAGAGCATCGGTACCTCCGTGCACGGCGAAAGGCCACTCGAGCTATTTCATTTCCTCAGCTGACAACAACAACCCAGCCAGTTCAAGTTGCTATGACTGTTTATCCTACCAGGTGCAAAAAGGTAAAGTCTGAGTTATCTCAAAGTTTCAGAGCTACTCTAAAAGACGTCATTTGTGCCCACAATAGCTCAAAGACTTCAGTTGTTGCTTTGATGAATCTTTATTTAAATTCTCCGTCATTGGAATGTTGAGGGATGAGAGGGATGAAAGGGAAAGGTCACTTACAAGGAAAAACATGCCAAAGCATCTTGGTTACAGTTCAGAAAACACATAATGACATAACTGTTGGCCCTAAAAACGCAGAAAACATCGATAAAATATGAGTCACTTCTGCTGCAAAGGTCGGAAAACTGTGATGATTTTTCCAAGGGCTTCGGATTTGTATTTTATTCAGAATGAGACATTTTTCTAAAAAGTTAAACAAAAACTGAAAATGTTTGTTTTTCTGTAATGCACTTCTGATCTTTGGTGAAATCTCATCATCAGCTGACATTTTGGTACCAATGAATCTCCCCAGTTCTGTGATCTTGCAGAACAATGTGGGAGGTTAATCAAATCCCAGTCACGGTGTTGACCTCTGGTTGAGGTCAAGGGCCACGGCTGGAGGGCGCCAGACGGTGCTAGCTGATTGGCTGAGAGGTGTCAGTGGTGAGGGAGACAAAGGCCATGGGGTTGGTAAGGGAAGTGTAATGATACAGAGGAACAGAGGTGTGGGAAGCTCAATACCTCAACAGAAAGATGTGTGAGTGTGTGTGTTCAAAACCAGTGTTGATCTATGCAACAGAGAGAAGGGATATGAAGTTGTCATTTCTTTAAATCTATAGGTTGTTCACCAGTTAAAACACATTTTGTTCATTTCTTTGGTTATCAGAAACGGAAAATACACAAGAAAGCAACAAAAAACATCTAGCAAAGAGGAACTGGTGTGTGTGTGTGTGTGTGTGTGTGTGTGTGTGTGTGTGTGTGTGAGTGTGTGTGTGTGTGTGTGTGTGTGTGCGTGTGTGTGTGTGTGTGTGTGTGTGTGTGTGTGTGTGTGTGTGTGTGTGTGTGTGTGTGTGTGTGTGTGTGTGTGTGTGTGTGTGTGTGTGTGTGTGTGTGTGTGTGTGTGTGAGTGCGTGCGTGCGTGTGTGTGTGTGTGCGTGTGCGCGTGCGTGCGTGCGTGTGCGTGCGTGCGTGTGTGAAATTTGTTCTCCGCATTTGACCCATCCCTATGGGGGAGTGGTGAGCTGCAGACACGGCCGTGCTCGGGAACCATTTGGTGGTTTAACCCCCCAAATCCAACCCCTTAAGGCTGAGGGTCAAGCTGGGAGGCAGTGGGTCCCACTTTTTTCAAAGCCTTTGGTATGACCCGACCGGGATTTGAACCCCGATCTCCCGGTCCCAGGGACACGCTCCCACTAGGCCACTGAGCCTTGGAGTGATTTTGTGTCGTCTCTAACCACATTTTGTGGATGGGTTAGGGTTAATGTGTCTTTTTTGATGAGCTAAAAAAAAATTACAATAAAATAATTTTTGTATTATTATTATTTTATTTTTTTTTATTGTGGCCTGGGAGGACAGTCAGCATGACAGTTTTGGTCCTCGTCTTGCGTTTGGACATCTCTGGCCCAAAATTTAATCCGTTCATCCAAGAGTCAGAGCGGACATTCGTGCCAGATGTAATGAAATTCCCTCCGTGTGTCTTGGAGACATGTCCCCCAAAAGAAAGAGAAGGTCCTGAGACTGCACTCACCTTGACCTTTGAGCAAGAAAACATATGTTTTGTTTATATGTCCACAGCTATCTGAGCAAAAGTTCAAAAGCTTTGCATTTTAGTAATAAAATACTGGTCTTTATGTTATTGGTACACAAATGTATTACATAATTATTACTCACTAAGACATTAGTTCAAATTTCCTGCCGTGGTGAAATGACACAGCGATCAATAAAGTTATTTTTTAAACCGACTTCACCTGCAGGTTTTTTGTTCAGTCGGTCCATTCTTATTTGAAGTCTGAGCACAGAGCTGCTTTAATCAATTCTTCACACCGACACGTGGTCTGCAGCGTGACAGCCTGCACATGTGTTTATGTTTATGTTTATTTATTTAGCAGACACTTTTATCCAAAGCGACTTACAATTTATAACCTATAGGGCATGTTGTGATCTGTGGGGGAAACCGGAGTACCCGGAGGAAACCCACGCATGCATGGGGAGAACTCCACGCAGAAAGGCCGCAGCCGAGTTTCGAACCTGCAACCTTCGTGCTGCGAGGCAACAGTGCTGACCACTGCGCCACCATGCAGTCTTCATGGGTGAAGGTACATTTTGAGGAGCTAATTCGGCTAAAGTCATTAAATGTCATTCGTGCTACAAGCAGGCAGGAGATGAAATGTTACCGATCACCAGAAGACTTCACAACATGAGTTGGTGCATTTCATGAAAAAAGGCCGTGACTGAGTTTACACAGGAAGCAACGAGA
This sequence comes from Nothobranchius furzeri, assembly GCF_043380555.1. Lineage (NCBI taxonomy): Eukaryota > Metazoa > Chordata > Actinopteri > Cyprinodontiformes > Nothobranchiidae > Nothobranchius > Nothobranchius furzeri. The sequence continues at coordinate 53,264,453 of NC_091755.1, read as the reverse complement.
CAAAACACCACAAAACCAAAGCTCAGGGCTCGGTGCGGTTGGGCTCCTGCAGGCTGGTGGCGCATACTCACGGACGAACAACAAGTTGACGCACTTTGCGCTTTGGTGAAAGTGAACAGGAGACAGATTATCACAGAGGCACAAACAGGGAGAGGAAAAAGGAGCTTGAGATTGAGTGCTGCCAGTAGAAACAGTGTGCCCTCGCGGAGTGACACACCATCTCTTCCTCCTCGGACACAGATCCTTCTTTGTTTGTTCCTGGGGGCCATACGAGTTCAAATGGAGGGGAGATGGGAGGGTGGGGTGAGGGTGTATGTGTGTTGGAGCAACATAACGGAGAGGAGCCTCTGTGCAGAAGGATGGAGTGGCAAAAGCAGGGCCGGATTTAGGACTGAAGAAGATCCGGGGCTTAACACACGCGCGCACGCACGCGCGCACGCACGTGACACGCACTAGTCAACATCATATATATATGTGTCTTGTACCACATAATTTTTTATCTGAAGCTACATATTAAGCATATTCAGGGCAGAGTATTGTTCCTGTTAGTGTTTAGTGTGAGATGATGGTAAATATTCCCTTTCTTTCTCCAACAACTTTACCTGATAAGCTAACTTTAGGCAAACCAGCAGCACAACAAATATTTTCAAATAAGACTCACAAACCTGAGTCAACACCAGTCTCATCAAAGCTGGGGTTCTGTCGTTGTACTTTTGTTCTAAAAAACGTCCTTATGTCCATCTTTACTCATGCGTTTCAGGCAGAGTGTAGAAGAAGCCGGCTGCTGAAGGGCTTCTTCTTCAGTGGTGGAGGCTCAGGCAGACTGTATACAAACTACTGCCAGCTGCGCCCTCTCTGTTGGACTTTGGTACTGCACGTTACTTCCGCGATTTAGAACCGGGGCTTATCATGAAAGATCCGGGGCTTCAGCCCAAGTAGCCGGGCCTAACGCCGCCCCTGGGCAAAAGATGAAAATAGCAGCACAAAGGTGGAGGGAAGAGAGCGCGTTCAGGATGCAGGTCTGTAGGAAGACGGAGGGAAAGAGAAGGGTGGTCCGAGGGGTTGTGCTGCATCTGCGGTTAAGGGAAGCCCGTGAAAAGAGTTTATGTTTCTGTGCATGAAAGAAGAATTCATACGTGCCACTGCTGACACACATACACACACACACACATGCACGTGACATTTCGCTGTTTCCTTTACACTATGTGTGTGTCATGCCCTTACAAACTGGAGGAACACGTGTCCCAGAGTGTGGTTAGGATGGGGTTCGGGCTGCAAGCCGGCCTCCACAGCCGACAGCACCTCTTTGTGCAGCTCCAGGATGTCCTCGATGTTTGAAAACAGGATCTATATGAAAATGGGTGATGTAAGGGGGGGGGGGGGGGTCAAAGGAAGGAAGATGTAAAGAGGAAGGTGTAAAGAGGAAGGGTGGGTAGACATGAGAGAAAAGCTGCAAATGAGAGTTTATGTGCACATAATAGAACGTAATAACGTAATAAGGAACATTAGGTCATACCTTCACGTGTTCAGGTGAGAGACACTGTTGGTCATCTGGAATTTGTTTGAATCTGTGCAAAAATGCCTGAGGAGAAAATAGAAACAGAGTGGATGTAAAAATCAGATTTATCATTTAATGTTGATGAGGTTCAGATTAAAGACAGATCAATATATCAAACCAATATTTACCGTTCTTAATATACTGGTCTCAGCCGATGCTGAATTAAAATCAGGCATATGTGTGGACAACCCAGTGATGCTGCCGATTTAAATGTTCGTGTAGACGCTCTAAAACATTATTGTCAACTGACATTTATTTTTATTCATCGTTTCATATTTAAAGACCAAGTTCACTCTTTTTTTTTCCAAGACATTTGCAGTGTAAATGAATCCCTGGTGAGTTAACCTCTGTCTGAAAAAGCTCTGGTGCTCCTGTTTCAGGAACCAGAAGTGAATCAGAGCAGAGGTGAGCAGAAAACGGCGGGTTTGGAGCCCTATTTCCTGAAATTCTTACATCTCGTTACTGATTGGCTAACAGCAACACGGCTCTACCACTGACTCCGTTTGCTCTGCAACATTGATGTTTTCATACCGCAAAGAACACAGGCCTGAAGGAGCTCTGATGTGTGGTGGAGTGGCTACTGCTAATAGTTAGCTTCTACTAGCTGAGATGCACTCTCATCCATCCATCCATTTTCTGAACCCGCTTGTCCACGTGGGGTCGCGGGGGGGGGGGGGGGGGGGGTCTGGTGCCTATCTCCAGTGGTCAATGGGCAATCAGGCGGGGTACACCCTGGACAGAGAGCCAGTCCATCGCAGGGCAACAGAGACACACAGGACAAATAATCATGCACACACACACTCACACCAGGTAGCCCGAGTACCTGGAGAGAACCCACACATGCACAGGGAGAACATGCAAACTCCATGCAGAAAGATCCCAGGCCGGGAAGCAAACCCAGGACCTTCTCGCTGCAAGGCAACAGCTCTAACCACTGTGCAGCCCACTCTGCTCTCTCCTGGATGCTAAATCAACAACAGCCTTCCCCGTTGGGAGCCAAGATGGGTGAGTGCATGAATGATAACTTGACAATGGGACGCTACGGGCACTTTACTCTTCTGCCACCGTTTCATGTGAAACTCAGGAGTGACCGATCGTGTCTTAAAAATATAAGTAAAAAACTGTTTCTGGATGACCTTGACCTTGAACACATGGTGGTTTGATTGATTTGTTTGATTACATCTGGTGAAAAGTTTTGATGTCAATACGGTGCAAAAAATTAAGATTCAGCCGATGTTACTGATTCAGGTTTAGGAATGCTGTTATTAGTGATATTTTTGCACGTAAATAAGGCAGAAAAAAAAAATATCGGCCACAAAAAAAAATCGGCCAGAACATCGACATGTCGGCCTGAAGCCGATCATGACCTATACGTATTGGCATCAGTGTCGGCATTAGAAATACCCTTATCTGTTGATCTCTAGAACAAATCTGATGATCCGTGTGGATTTATACGGACTCCATGTTTAGAGCTTCCCAAGCTTTTTATAGAAGTGCAAAAAAAAAAAAAAGGAATTAGCAAATAAATAAAATGGTATTTAAAAAAATACCTGAACCAAAGATGTGCTGAGCTAGACCGAACTAGATGTGGAAGTCAAGATTCTGTAAAATGAACATTTCTAATGTAGGATGTTAGAGCCTGGTTTTGAGGAAACAGATACTGTAAATGTGATTTGGTTTAACCATCTACGTTGAAAGGAGAGCTGCCTTTTTACGGTTCTGCAAAGCAGCGTCGTCATTGCTCCACTATCGGTGCCGCCGAGATTTCCTCCATACGATAAAACTCGTTTTCCACCTATCTTGTTGAGGGAAAGATAAAATGCGCCCGTGCATTCAGCCGAAACGACTCCACGTCATCCGTAACAGACTCACGTCTAGCTCAGCTTTGCTTGCGTGTGCAGCTTTCTATGCACGTGTGTTCATGCTTGCCAATCAGCATCTTGGCTTAAAAAAAATAAATGTTGGAGAGAGAGAGAGGAAGTGAATCTGCAAACAGTGTATTTAATTCCATCTTCCCCATTTCCCCATCACACCCCTTTTGACAGGCTTAACCTCCATCGGTCTGCCTGTCTCATCTCCAGACGCCATCTTGGAAAGAAAGGGATGAGATATGCAGCCCATAATCTGCTCAAGTTCTGTCTGTCTGCATTCAGAGCCTGCAGGCTGAAAACCAATAGGTTGCTGTTTGTTTAAAGGGTGCAGCCAGCAAGGCCAAAAAGCTCTGAGGTCAACAGTAAATGGTCAGGACCCTTATCCTGTTCAGGGTTTCTGACATTTTAGCCACAATGTGAAGCACTTCAACTGTTTTCATTGGTTAATTTTGGATTATTATGTAAAAAGGAAGGTGGACACGAGACAGGAAGCATGGGAAGTCACATTTAGCTTCATACAGCTGAGAGTCATGAGGAACTAAACGGTGTTCCTCTATACCCGTATTACCCCCAGTATCGGGTTGATTCAGGATTTAAAAAATGGGTTTCAGGACTAATTAAAGCTTTTTAGAGGGAACTGAGACAATAATGCACATGTCGCTGTTGTGTTCCGTTAAAAAGAACCCATATCCTTCCATACGTGACAACGGGATTCATGAAGGAACTTTGTGGCATCAGGACATTTGGTGGTGGATCCTTCTTGGTTTACTTTTCTGGAACTCACAGACTTTCCAGCACATTCCACAGATGCCCAACTGGATCCAGTGTTTGGAAACCAAACCAAGACCTTGCTGCCATTTTACCGTGTTATCAAAGCGACTACAGATGTTTCGTCTAGAGCAGCTGTCTCTCGGTGATCAACAAGCCTCAAGTAAAATGTCCACATAAGCAAGGTGGAACCTTGCCCTAACGTTGGATTTCCAAACACGATAGTTTCATTATTTAGAAGCCGGTCCCAGAGGGAGAACTCCCAAAAACTGTCTTAAGAATCAATTTGTAAATCAAAGATTTAAAGTTCAAAGCTCAACAGAAAACTGTTCTTAGACTTTTTTATTTCAGCGACATCAGTTGAAGGTATTGTCTGAGATTTCTTTTCTGGAACATGTTTTAACATCGAAATGGTTTTCACATAATAAATAAATTCAACGTATAATCCTGGAAAAACTTCCTTCAAACGTGCGTGTGTCTGTGTGTGTGTGTGTGTGTGTGTGTGTGTGTGTGTGTGTGTGTGTGTGTGTGTGTGTGTGTGTGTGTGTGTGTTTCATGCTCTGGAACATTTGTTGGTGGCTGCATTTCCCCAGATTTTTGGTGACCCTGAATTGTCGTGATTTTGAAGTAGAGAATAAACAAAGAAAGCTGCCTAATCTTTCACCATTAAAGGTGTGGTTCACTTGCTTAATCAGTACGTTTGCAGTTGTGTCTCGCAGGAACGAATGCCTCGTAAGTCGTACTCTAGGTACTAAAAGCCCCGGTGCGTCCGTTTCAGGATCTAGAAGATTACCAGATCAGTTGAAGCTCCTATTGAGTACCACTGATCCAGACCTGAACAGTGGCTCAGCAGAGCTGTGTTAGTGCTTTATGCGTGTGTCTCACAAGCAGGTGTTGCACCAGTTTCTGCTACCGTCAGCTTCTGTGACACCACGAGGAAGCTTGAAAAAAACTGGTTGGGTCTTTGATTACTTCTATTTTTCCAAAATGTAGCTTCTAAGAACGAACACAACACCTTTAAAATAAAGTCTGGTCATTTCAGTGGTGGCGCTGGGGGGGGTGTGTTGCTAGGGGCGCTATAGCTACCTCTGAATTAGTCACAGCACCCCGAAGTAAATATTAGATTTTTTTTAATTTTTTACAATGTAATTTTAATTAACGTGTGGGTGTGATAATATTTAACATACAAAACAAAAATAATCCGTAGATTATCATATAGATAGTAAAAACTTAAACAAAAACTGGAAATTGATGTTAACCTTTGACCTCATTTTCCACCTGCGAACGAGTGAAAGGTAGAGCTAGTGGTAAAATGGATCAGTTTTTGTTGCCCAAATTTCCACTGGTTCAGTCAGAAACTAATGAATGTTTGGAAGTGATCTCAGGCCCACAAAAACCTACGGATCTGGATGAAGAGAGTCAACCCTCAACCGCCGCAGCAGTCGAAGGTTTTGCCGCTGGAAATGCTAACACTAACGTTAGTTAACCTTGCAACACTAGATGGTTTTCTGTGTGGCTGTGTGTGTTTATGATTTCATGGAAAAGTCAGCGATTGCTCATATGTTTATGATGTATATTAATGATTGTTTCAGGTGTTGTTGAGGTTTTGTGCACGCATGTGTGTCTGCTAGTGTTGAAGGTGTTTTAGAGAACAATAGGTACGTATGGTCACTTCCTTCATAGCACCCTCAATAAAAAGACTAGCTCCTTCATGGCACCTGCAGAAAAACATTTCTGGAGCCGCCACTGGGTCGTTTTGATGAAAAATGGCTTTCATCATTTTTTGCTAATTCACTCTTTAAATACAGAGACCGCTTTGACTACATTTCCTCTTGTTATTTATAAAGATTCACACCTTTTACCCACCTGACCTGTAATTTTTGTTTCACCCGATCTTATCTGATCTTCGTTGCGGTGTTTGTTCCTTAAAGCGTCCGTGTGCATGACGAGTGCATGCTAAGAGCCTGCTAACTTACAGTAAAGTCACAGGTCTGTAATGAAAGACCAACACTTGTAATCACACATTGGTGCTAAAGATAGAACCCCACTAACCAGGCACTGCAGCATCAACTGTATAATTTCCTCTGAGACGGAGCAGTTTTAAGGAGGTTTGGCTGGATTTCTTTCCGTCCTTTACGAGCTTTTACGTTGGTTATCCTGACATAAAAAGCACAAGAGTGAGCACCGACCACTCTCATTAAGACTAGTATTAAAGGGAAGCAGAGGTTGCATTCATGGCTGCGTTGGAGAGGGAGGCGATTGTGCTTGTGGCATTCACTAATTAAATCTCCCACATGGCGACTCGTATCCACACTGGTGGGTTAGTCGTGTGAGAGGTGGCGCACTGACAGAAGAGACAAGAAAGGGCAGGAGACAGACTCTTGATTTGTTCAGGCGACAGGTGAGAGTAGACGTCAGGAAACGGTGAGCACAAAAAGGTAAAGTGAGTCGAGTCATAGCTACCGTTTGGACGGGATTTAAAATAAATGTGCCACGCAGATGTGATAGTCAGGTCAGGTCTCGCCCAGGACTGTGTAGGCTGTCTCCATTGTTCCATCGCCAGACACGCGGGTTTATTTGGAGAAAACTCTCCTCACCCACAGACGCTGGACCCAGCAGAGCAAAACATAACCCTCATGCATGTCCAAGTTTACTCAAACACCCAACTTCTGGAGTCTGAGCTGCAATATTTCCAGAAAACTGAATTAAAAAAATAAACAAAGCTGTGAGTTTACCCTCGAAGAAGGCAGTTTGAGTTTCATTGGAGAGGCGATGGCATGTGATAGACACCAGTTAGCTGTGCCTGGAAAGCCAAGCATCAAGATTAGTCAAACTGCCTGATTTGATGTATTTTGAGCGTAATGACCAGCAGAGAAGCCAACTTCCTGCCAAGTTAGAAGGAAAGTCAGACATGTTTTGCAGAAGTGAGCGAGGACCCTGATCTGTTTTGACTTTTTCTACAGTCCAAATATGGAACTTGACACGCGACAGGTTGTCGAAACGAGGCGTTATTTACAAAACAATAAAGTTTATCTCTCGCCAAATAGAATATTTACTAAGAAATCACAATGAAACCGTAGACACATTGCTTTGTGTGTGTGTGTGTGTGTGTGAAACCGTAGACACATTGCTTTGTGTGTGTGTGTGTGTGTGTGTGTGTGTGTGTGTGTGTGTGTGTGTGTGTGTGTGTGTGTGTGTGAGAGAGAGAGAGTGCGTGCGTGCGTGCGTGTGTTTGTGTGTGTGTGTGTGTGTGTGTGTGTGTGTGTGTGTGTGTGTGTGTGTGTGTGTGTGTGTGTGTGTGTGTGTGTGTGTGTGTGTGTGTGTGTGTGTGTCTGCTCTGTCTTCTCGATCCCCAGTGAGTCGTGAAGGATGGCTGCTTATACTGAGCCAGGATCCTCTGGAGGTTTCTTCCTGTTAAAAGGGAGTTTTCCTCTCAACTGTCGCTGCATGCTTGCTTAGAATGAGGATTGCTGTATAGTCACTGACACTAGTCAGTGACTCGATGCAATTTGCTGGGTTCCTTATATAGGAAACTTTTTTTTTCTGATTGGCTTAATGAACTGACCTGAATTGGAATGTTTATTATGTGAAGTGCCTTGAGATGACTCTTGTCGTGATTTGGCGCTATATAAATAAAAATGAAATGAATTGAATTGAATTTAGTGAGACTTCTGTAAACGTGACATGATCCGAATGTGAAATTGGCTTCCTGAACTAAAGACTCGACCAAAACAAAGCCAGCTTTCCCCCCATCGTTACAATATGAAAAAAGCAGATGTGGCTGCACCTTTAACACCAATACACAGCACAGCACAGAGAGAACAATAACACGTCAACAAGCAGCGATAGAAATCAAGATGCGATCATTAAAAACCTCTTTTCCCAAACCAGCTTTAATAGAAATACATTTCCTGATGAATAACAAGCACTTGGAGCTAATTACTGCTGAGTAAGGCTCTGGTTTACTTTTATCTTTCAGTCTCAGGTGACCGTTTCTGACATCAGCACTTTGTCATCAGTAAGTCCAATCATCTTCAGACGAGGATCAGATATTACTGAATAATATTTGCATGTTGTTCTGGCTCTAAATCAGGAAGCTGACAGCTGCTTTGCTTTGGTTTTGATTGCCCACCAGCTGCACGCTCGGGCTGTTGTGATACATGGAGTCATGATTTGATTCTGATGAAATCAACAAGAGCGTTCTTTGAATTGGTTTCCTGATAACAAGCTGGATAATCCATCTCATCTCTAGCCAACAGGAGGTGTGGATCTTAATTGAACTATCTAATAAAGTTCTGATTTATACAGCTAGAAGGTCCTGGGTGGGCACCTTTCTGTGGTGACGGTTCAGAAACGTTCACATTTGGTTTGATTTAAGGTTGACCCTAAGGTGAAGAAGAATTGCAATTATTTTGAAAATTCAAGGACGACATGAATTAGTGCTTAACACCAGTCCCCATTTTGTAGGACCAAGCATCCATGACTCAAATGGTGTTTTTTCTTTTTGGGCCTCGGGTATTTTATCCTAAAGTGGTAGCAGCCGGCTGTTTCTCCTTCTCTGCTGTTATTGAGCGGAGAACCTCACACCAGTGCTGTTCTCAGTGCCTAATGAGTGGAGGAACCAGGGAAAGGCTGTGGTTCGGCAAGACCATCAACCGGATGGTCCAGTTGTTGATTTTGGTCCAAAATGTGTTATTGGTGTAATGAAAGGAGAGGTTATTACATTTTATTTAATGAGCCGTAAGGCGTGGGATTCCATAGTAAATAAGAAATCCACCTTACGGATCGAGGGTTATTTAAACCCGAAGATTAGATCTTTTTATTGCAGAGATTAAATAACCGTTACGTATTCACTCAGAGACAACAGAATAGAGAGAGTCAAGTTTAAAAGTTAAGAATTTTATTACTAACAATTTAAACTAGGCTGACTTTAAATGTATAGTGTAACTAAAAATGGATGAGGCAGTGAATGGATGACGTGTGATGTGATCAGAACCAGCAAATCCGAAGAAGCAATTAGTTCTGACGGGAACTGAGGATGTTTTGAATTAAGCTTTGGTTAGTTTCAGAAACAGCATGAGACACCATCAAGTCGGGTCTACCTGCCTTGTGGAAGTCCTCTGTAGATCAGGAATGTCGAGGTCCAGTGGACCCTCTCTGGAAACCGGGCCTGTAGAAGAAGCCGCGATTCCGACCAGACCCGTCTTGAGTTACCTCCGGCACACGACACGTTATTGGCGTCTGTTCAGACCCAAGCCTGGGTCGGTGGAGCTTTTATTCTGAAAGGAGCTGTTGTTGCCGCTGGTTGTTATAGCGACTGGCTTTTTCAGCTTGTCGTTGGTTCTTTTGGTTAAAGAGTACAAGGTAAGGATTGCCGTTGCTCACTCTGGAACGCTTTGAACTGGCGTTAGAGCATAGTTACAAAGCAAACCGAGTCGTGGCATAGCTTTATACCTCGGATGTTATGGTTTATTGTCAAATGAAAATTACCCAACACTGTCAGAAGCACGCCTCCCTCAGATCTGTAAGATTCTGATTGGAACAGTGAAAGGAATGTGTTGTGTCCTTTTAACACCACGTGAAATGAGTCCTGTTGGAACACTAAAAGTCACAGTACTTATTATTTCTCTAGGATCATAATAAAGTAATTAATATTTCGATTTCACAGGTCGGTCACATCTTATTATATTGACTAACACTTTGATGGATTAGCTTTGTTAAAATAGAGTTATTTGATTAATTAAAAGAAAAGAGTTCATTCATCGTTCTTCTGTCTTCATTGCTGGAACGTAAACAGTTTAGAAGCGAATGCATGACCTTGAGGCTGTTTCATGCACTGTGGCACTGTGTCAAAAGGGAACAGTTGTTAGAGGATAGAAATGGCTCCTTCATCACGTTACATTGGCGAAGGTTTTTCAACAAATGCGAGATTTTTATTATTAATTTTATTTTATCTCCACAACATATTTTTAGCTATACTGTGTTAGAACGTTGTCAAGAGGCATGAAAATTTGTTTTCCAAATTTGCCGTTTAGCTTTAAAGGAAATACATTTAATTCCATTTTAGGTTTAATTCACACTGTTGGTGTGTTTAAAACTCCATGCTATGTGTAGTAGCTTACAGTTTACACAGCCCTAAGTTGTGATGAAAACCGTTTATTAGAGTCTTCAGAGTGCAACGTGACCTGTTCCCATCCAGCATCTAAAAATAGCACCAAAAAAAAAAAAATCAATCGGTGTGATAACAATAGCCGGTCAGATGGGACAAATCTGCGTCTGGTACCCCGGAACTCCTAATAATGAGTCAGACAGGCTCGGCTGCAGTGGGGAACACAACAAACATGTTGCACATGATGAGCTCTTGCCAGAAGGCTGACGGGCTGAAAGGGGAGACCGCTCGTGATGCAATCCCACGAGCAACAAGCACATGAAGCTGCTTATTATACCACAAAGCAGCTGCCAGCGACGACGACACAAATTCACCAAAATCCCAGTGACTTTTTAATGCGGTGAGACCAAAAAGTTCAGTATCCTCCCTAAAGGACGGGATTTCTCAGCAAACATTAAAGTTTACGTGTTTCTAAACTCTGGCATCATCAGCCGAAGAAGTGACATATTTACTGATGCAAAAATCACTTTGCAACGCTGATAAATGCTAAGATTTCTTTTCATGTTCATTAGTTGACAAACATAAACACCAAAGCGTGTTCCCCTCTTATCGGCTCTCATAAATCTGCATTTAATATCTAATCATGACAGGAAAAACCCATAGAGATGTTATTAAATCCTCTCAGCATTAAGTAGGCATTAACAAAATGTCAAACCTTAGGAAGATTTCCGGGCTTGGGCTTTAGAAATCGGCCATGGGAGAGAGACTTAAAATGTCACAGCAGTGAAACATAATTGTATTTATATTTTATGAGTTTGGTTGTTTGATCATGACAAATGTTATTATAAGCAGCCATTTAAAATCTTTACCAACATAATCGGTCAAACAGCCGGCAGCACCAGTGGTGATCTGCCTGAAACCTCACCAATGAGGATCTACAGCCTGGCCTACTTGGAGCAACAGGGGTCATTAAATAATGTAAATCAATGACATTAAAGGGGCATTATGGAAGTTTGACAGCCAAAACATGTATAGAAATAATAAATGTCTTCTTCATACATTCTCCTGCAATGCCCTGGTCCTGTAGAATGAGCCCTGGCATTTTTACTGTGATTGTCTGTTTTTCTGTAAAATCACAGAAAAAGAGAGATGCTCGGGTCGAGCAGGCTGCTTCATGCGCGTTCACGCTCAGGCATCGCCCGTAGCGTTTGCTATCCGTAGCTTTAGCAGCAGAGAGAGAGGTAGTTCCAACTCAGCGACTCTGTCGCTGTTCCTAACGCCTAGTGACAAAGCTAGCTACATTTCTGAGGACCCTTAGCTACTTTCTGTAGAACTTTCTTCTAGATATTTCCTGCAAATTAGCAACAAAATAGCCATTTTCGCTCCGAACCGTTCTTTGGTTTGATGTTGTTTCAGCTGTCATCAAGGATATAAATGTTACAGATACAATGGGCGTCAGTGGCACTTTAGCTCACCTAGTAAGACGTCAGACTCTCGTGCAGAAGACCTGGGTTTGAGTATGGATGTGAACATAGTTTATTTAGAGTTTCTTTTTGACATTAATGGTATATTTCTTTACAGTAAGATGCCCAAATTTTTATTTGAGACTCGCCGAACGGCATTGAATTCACAGATAAAAAAGATGTGGGTTCAACTTTCATTTTGGAACAATTTTTCAAGCAAGGGAAGGGAATGATCTGAGCATGCAGGAGGACTGACCCATCATAAACCTTTGTCGGCTGTGCTGAAGAGAAAGGTACAGAACCAAACTATTTAATTAATTTGCTGCACGTTCTCCTGTCCTCTGCCCTCTGGGCCACACACACACACACACGGGACTGTCTCAGCTGTTATTTTCGTTAAGGAGTGTGCACGAACAGCATGCGCGCCTCGTGCACGAGCCTACTATTGAAGCTGCCGTTACACTTTTGGCCTGAGGGGGCAATCGTGAGCATAAAAATTCAAAAGTCTGTAAAGTCCCTTTAATGTACCAAGACATAATTTAAGCTGATGGTAAAATTTTTATTCAAACATCGGTTTATTTTTTACTCTTTTTTTGTTTGTTTGTTTGTTATTGTATTTCCCAGCTGTTTTAAGTACATGATCTACCATAGGCCTGTTTCCGCAACCGGAGCTTCGGGGTAATTTCACCGAACCTTCATGGTATGCACGCCTCGCCTTTTCACCGGCCCATCCCAAAAACACCATTGTCTGGGTCCTTTCAGGAGCCACGCGAGTACCTGAGCTGGGATATGTACTCAGGAAAGACACAGTATTGTCGCTAGGCGGGACTTGTGGTTCGCTCATGCTGATAAGATTGTTGTTTTTTCAGAAGCCAAACAGATTTAAGCCTAAATCTTAAAAACTAAAGTGTAATGGTCCGATTAAAAGTATAAAAGCCAGTTTTGATGGACATTAAATCCCCAGAAACAACCCTGTTAACCCTCTTTAGCACGGAAATGCTCGGTTTTGTTTCACTACCCCACTCCTCTTCCTCTACCATCACTTAAACGCTGTTGTGCAAGGGTGTTTTCACACTTTGACCAACAAAAGGTTTTCCTGCACCCAAGGCAAGCAGTTGCAGAGTTCAGTAGGTTCACAAAATGTGAAATGTCCAGATGGAGACAGGCATATTAAAAAAAATGCTAATATTGTCCGAGTCCACAGAAAACGTGGATGGCAGCAAGAAACTTCAAAGTGCAAACGATTGCTAGTTGCAGAGACCAAAGTGTGACACCTGTGTGGTTGAAGCAGGAGCTGTTGTCGTCATTTAAAGCTACTTCTGCTTTTTGACAACTTGGCATGAATTGTTCCAGTGTTATGCAAACAAAAGCTGCTAAACATGAAGCTCAGATGGAACCATTTTGAGTTGCATGCACTTTGCATGTTGACCATCCACATTTACTATCCACCACCACATGCACAAGCTTTCATGGCACTCTGCAAAATGTAAAAGCTGAAAATGTGGCTATTTTGTACGAATCATGCCATGCAGAAGTAAAGCGAGAAAGTCCAACTTTAGCTGACTCAGTGTCAGACTAAATGCAACAATTTGTGACGCTTAATCGTTTGCTTTTCCTCAACGGGGTCACAGGGTTCTGGTGTCCACAGGGCGAGTGGTGGGGGGACACCATGGAGTCCGGACAGGTCTCGGGTCCATCACAGATACAATCACACATCCATAAAATGCATGTTTTGTGTCTGTGGGAGGAAACCAGTGTGTCCGGAGAAAATCCACGCATGCATGGAAAGAACACACCAACGTAAGAAGGCTGCAGCCGGGATGCAAACCATGAACCTTTGTGCTGCAAGACAAACAAGCTACAGACTGCTCCATCTGAGCACAAAGCTTAAAAAGACCTACAGCAACATCGTGCAAGCTCTCTGCACCTCCGTTTGTGTGGCATGTAAACAGGAAGTGAAAGCAGAGCAATCGCATAGAACAAAAGCCACACTTTTTTTTTAAGACCATCAAATCAATGGTAAGAATTGTTTCTTTTCAAGGGGATGGGGCAGTGGTTTAAGTTGGCCAAGGCGGGGAAAATAAACAGCAGCCAGAATGAAGTTGTGCCTCTCCACACAAAAGCACCAGATGCCTTTTCTGGACAGGATGTGCAGCTTTTGTAAAAAGGAAGTGGATGACATGTCCGACTGCTGCGTTCTAAAAGTTTGACAGTTTTGTGCAAGTGCAGCCAAAACGTGCACAGAAATAAATCATACAGTATCTGTAATCTTAAGTGCGTGTGCCACACGGCCCTGCCGAGCCACGGAAACGGCTAGTATTTGCTGTTATCGTCGACTCCAGAAGGTGACATTTGTGTCCGATGACAACTGAACTGGGTGACATCAGGCATCGTCTCAACCACAGATGAAAGTGTTGTAGTGTGCTGTTGGGGATTTGCTAAATGCTGAGGTTTATCAGAGCGAAAAGGAGCTAGACAGCAACGCGTGAAAGGTGCAGATGGACCATATGCCGGTGTGGCTCAGCGTTCGCTCCACCGGACAGGGAAGAGGAGGCCCGCTGCCTTCCTGTCTGCTTTGTCTGCCTCCAGACCGCCTCTACCCAACACAACCTACGGCAAGCTCACCATTTCTGAGCTGTCTGTACAAACAAGTTTAAAAGTAAGTTCATTTTTTAGATTTAAAGCTAAACACTCAGGCTTAAATCTTAATTATTATGAAGATTTCATCATTCGGGGAACCCTACACAGTCATCGTTACAAAAACAGAAGCGATGAGGGGAAATGACAAGAGAGAAGTAAGGAAGTGTCATGATTGTTAAACAGGGTCAAGTTGCAATGTGGGACTAACTGGTGAGCCTGAAGGGGGTCATCTATAAGGGTCAGACCGCCAGCCGGCATTATACCCGATGTTTAAAATGTTGAAGGAGAAGAGGAACGTTGGTGAACGTTCCGGCGGCCTTCCTCTCCATAACAGAATAAATAACCAATGTTCAGCAAACCATCAAACAACCAGTCAACAAACGCAGAGGAATATATTTATACTGAAGTGCTCTAGAATTGTGTTCATGATGGGATAAAGGGTTCACACAAACCCAATCATTTCTCAGTATTAATCCTAATTTAAAACTCTGAAATGAAAGGAATCGGTCGATAAGTATTCCTTCACGAAATATTAGCCTTTATATTACTATTATTACCAAGTTCACTAGTTTTTTTCTACACATTTCCAGTTGTTTCTAGTATAAATGAATGCCTTGTGAGTTGATCCCAATCTGAAAAAAGCTCTGGCGCTCCTGTTTCAGGAACTAGAAGTGATTCAGAGCAGAGGTGAGCAGAAGATGGTGGGTTCGGAGTATTATTTCCGGATACTCATACATCTCACCTCTGATTGGCTAACAGCAACACAACCATACCACTGACTCGGTTTGCTTTGGAAAGTTGACGTTTTATCTCCATGAGCCAGAAGGAGTTCTGCTGTGTTGTGGGTTGTTAATGCTAACGGTTAGCTTCTACTAGCCGAGACGCGCTCTGCTCTCTCCTGATGCTAACTCAACAACAGCCTTGCCCATCACCACCCATCACCGCTGTTATAATGTGATGTGCGGTTGACTGGCTTTTGCAGTCCAAGCGTTTCCTTGTCTTTTGTTCCATCAGCTGCTAATACAGGGAATAGGGGTAGCAGACCACTTTCACCTTTGACCTACATGTTAAACTCAGAGGGATCGATCGTATTTTAAAAAAACTAAAAGTAAAAATGGTTCTGCAGTGAACTTGGCTTTTAATGTCATCTTGAATTGATAACACTGATATTTTACAGAGTTACAGAGATTTGTTGCTGGTCTGACTGATTTTACACGCAACAAAAACAAATTTTTTTTTGCAATTTTGCATGTTTTCAACTAGAGATAGACCAATATGGTTTTTCAATTGCTGATATCGAAGGTCAGCTGACGGGCATCAAGTGCTGCAGATTTTTAGGCCGATATCTAAACGTTTTCCACCTCATCTGTTTGCTTAAATGTTACTTATATCAACAGTGGAGGCTCTGTGTTTGTGAATCTCTTGAAAACACTTGAACCTTAATTTTGTTCACAGAACTAAAATCAAACATTTAACCAAAATGAAACTGTAAACTGACCAAGTGTTAAGTGTACAAAACAGATAAATAGAAAGAAGTATCTGTTGAAAACAATGGTATTAAATATTTATTAGGAAGATGGTTTTCAAGAACATAAATATGTTTAAATCAACTTGTACAGCAGCATCAGGCTGCCCGCAGATGTGCCTGACTTTAAATCAGCTCTACTAAGAGGAACATCAGACGATGCAACATGAAAAAAAAAGGTAAATATCGCCCGGATATATCGTCTACGTGGAACGCCAAAATGCGATATGTGTGCTAACTTTGAAATGGTGCTATAGCCACAACAGCAATGCAATGTATCTGATGCATTTGGCCCAACATGGCTTTCCCATTTTCTCCCCTTTTTGGCCCTAGCTACATCAGCATTCAGCAACAATGCTGGGCCATCTCACTCAATTCAGATAGCTCACAAGAGAGCCTGTATATCAATGGCGCGCTCTAACACTTGTCAAGCTTTTTTCCAGCGAGCTCTTGAGAGCCGCTTTTCAGTTCGCTGCAGTTCCCACACCTACTGAAACAACCCTCGAACGGAGTTGCACATCCAAGGTTTTTCTATGCAAGTTCTCAGGTCACCAGCCTCAGAGTCTCAGCACTGCCGAAAACAGAGAAAACAACAACACGCTAAGAACAATGATCCATTAAGCATCTCTCTTTCAGAAAGAGGATTGGGGTAACCAGTCACAAAGGAAAATGGGGCCATTTTGGGGCCGACATGGCATGGAACTGAATAAATAAATGAAGAAATCCCGTCTTTGTAGTCGGAGAGCAGCAGAGGCAGAGAAAGGCCCGTGGCGTAGCCACAATAAGAGACCCCAGCTAACCATGGCAGACTTTTTTTTTCCTCCCTTGAAGCTGTAATTCACATCTCTCCTCAGCTCTCCAAGTCTCTAGCTGTCCTCCAAGAGAAACTCTTTTTGGCAGACCCCATCACCAAAACACAAAGTCGTCTTTGAGCCTTGGCCAGATTTTTTGTCCTCTTCATCGCACCAACTTCCGCTTTGAAGGACTTTAAAATTCAAGGTTCTTTGAGTTGCTCACATGTGCGGGAGCAAACCACTACAGGGGGATGAGACGGGAGAGGACAGACAGGAAGCACCTGTCTGAGACCGCCTTCTCCTCAGGCCCACATGGGACCGGCGACATTAATGAATAGATGACACCCGCGTGAACTGGGAGATATCAAAGCCTCGTTACGCCACCATAATTCTGCTGTCAGCTGATTTTACTACAGCTGTGATGCTGTTACAGGTCCTACAAATGTCTTTGAGGTTTGAGGCAGAGTTGTCGCATAAAACGTCTCACTACAGTTTGGCTGCTTGGCTTTTTTTAGTCACAACCACTGTATAGGATCACATTCTGGTCATATTTCTGGCCTGTTTTACAACCGAAGCTTTGACTCGCAAGAGAAAGCATAAGTGCACTGATGAGGGCTGCATTCCACTCCTGCAGCTGTGCATGCTAGTTCTCTAAAACTGCTAATGAGCTGAACTTATTTAAATGGAATACAGCCTTTTTACAACTCAGTCAAAATATCTACCATGAGCTAGGCACTTGAGCTGCACTTAAGAGGGGTTTATATTCTAATTTCCCCGTTTGTGACATCACAAATGAGGGTCCATCTTAAACACATAATTCCTAAAACCAAACACTGACAGAAAACAGATAGACTGAATTATTTTTTCACGTTTGGAGTGTTTATGGAGACGGTGGGGACCCACAAGCCAGCACAAAAGGGTGCAAAAGGTGAGTTTTGCATAACACCGTATGTCCCCTTGTTGCTGCAAACCATACGACTTTAAGCAAATTTGAAAGTTTTGCATGAAGAAAAGAGTCGCTGTCTCCTTTTGAGAAATACTTGAAGCCATTTCAGACACATTTATGTCCCAACTTTGTGGAGACCTTAACTTTTTTGCTCTAACAAAATGCCTTCTTCTCTATAAACCCTAAAGGGGTGTTCCATGGTCACAACGCCAGTCCAGATCTCACTAGTAAACATTCTGACTCTGACCATCAGCTTTATAGAGATGTTTTATTGCTTTTACGGTAATCCATAGTGATGTGTCGGTCGCGAACGAACCGGCTCTAAGAGCCGGCTCTTTGACGTGAACGACGGGAGTCGGCTCGTCATTGGGAGCCCTTCCCTTCCCCCTCCCCCCTCCCCTCTTGCTTTGGTGAAAGCTACAGGCGATTGGTCAGCATGTGTAACTGTGAGTCCAGACTGTCCACAAACAGAGCAGTAGGGGCGGGGAAGAGGGAGGATCAGACAGACACACAGAAGAGCACATGCGGGTGGAGGGAGACGAGAGGGAATGAGGAAGAGGAAAAGGCGAGCGAGAGAGAGGAGAGTGCGACGAAGACGGTGAGAAAATGAACGACAGCAGTCGGAAAGTGTAGATTTCTTAAAGTGCTCAGTTATTAAATCCATAGAAATGATAAATATTTGACAATTGCATTTTTTTACAATAGTAAATCATTTTACATATAATTTAGCATTATTTTGGTTATAAATGTACTCTACGCAACAGAAAATCTGAGGAGCCACTTGGGAGCCGAAAGAGCCAGCTCTTTTTGGTGAGCTGAGCCAAAAGAACCGACTCTCTAATGGGCCATTCCCATCTGTGCCGGGTTGGCCCGGGCCGGGTAGTGTAGGTTGTTTACATATCTGGGTGGCCTGGTATTTTTCCGGGCCAACCAAGGCTCATTCTCAGCCCTCTTCTCGAGGGGGTCTGCTTCAGGCCGACCAGGGCCAACACACCCACTGCTGACAGCAAATTCACACCTTCCATTAGAGCAAGCCTCTGATTGGTGGGTAGAATCAGCCCACATGGGCTTAAGACAAGGATGTGTGGAATCAACCGGGCCAGGCTGGGGCCGACTGGGGCTACCCGGCCCGGGCTGACCCGGTACAGATGGGAATGGCCCATAAAAAGAGCCGGAATTCCCATCACTAGTAATCCAATTAAAACTGTCTTTCCTTTTTTGTTTTCCAACAACAAATACTTAAAACACACGAATAAGAGAAAATTTGGGGAAATTTAGCCTTATCAAGATCTGATTGCAAATATTATGTGATGATAAAACGAATGTGCAAATTTTGCATGATGCCATTTTCTAGCATTTACCTTTAATATTCTCACAAAATTTATGAATGAACTTGAACCTTTTTCATCATGAGAGTTTGAATTTTCTGTACGTTTTAATGTTTTATTACAAAACAAAATGCCTGTACAACTTGCGATGGCAGAACTTGAACAGCACTGTTATACTGAAGGAACAACCTTCACCCTACCGTGAAATCTGTTGCAAAGCCTCTTGAATCTTTAATTATATTTACATGTATTCTTAATGGAGATTGTTCAGCGCAGGTTTGTCTGGAGTCTCTTTTAATCTTGTTGACAGGTGACATGTGGTGATCTGCAGATAACATCGTGGACCAGATTGCAGAGACCATCTGGAGTTTTGGACGTGTGTTTCTTTGCTGCAGACAGACGCGGGGATAACAGGGCAAATCAGTGTGGTAAATATGGCGCTGAGTGAGTGATCAGACCGTACAACA